>NW_026606846.1:1772500-1902500 GCF_029890125.1 Rhinichthys klamathensis goyatoka | reverse complement strand
CGAGGAAACGAATTTATGGCGAATAAAGGAAACAGGAAGTGTGTTATAACTTCTGCATACATTAACTGATCTTGATGAAACTTCAGCAGTGTGTTCGCTGTAAGAGTCCGATCACATGGATGTGACTATTGTGAGTCAAAGTTATAGCGCCACCAACTGGCAGCAGGAAGTGTGTCACTTCCTAAAGGCTTTGAAATCACCCTCTTATTTTTACCCAATTTGCTTCAAACTTTATGTGTATAATGTAGACACACGGCAGATGTAGACCTGAGAAAGGATTATTGATATCTTAGATACTGTTGCCGTGGCAACGCATCAAACTTTATTATTCTTTGTTGATGCTTTTGAGACTCTTAACATACTTGAAATTGCATGAAACCCGACAGACACATCACATTTATTAGACAGTAGACATGTGCAGAGTTTCAGAAACGGGCATGGTGAGAGCAATTAGAGAATAATGTTTAAGTTTAAAAACAGCCAGAATGGTTGTTTAGTCAAAAAATTTTTTTTTCCAAATCATACATAGTGTTATACTGCCCTCTTGTGTTCAAAATCAGGTAAAAAGCGAAAGTAAAATAAGGACGTCTGCACAATTCATTAATAATGCTGCAGAGTAGAGTGAGCTTTTTCAATTAATTCCTATGGAAGTAGGAATGAACTAAACAACGTTCGCTCTGTTCTGCTCGTCCCTCACCGTGGGCGCGCAGAGTTATGAATGCCCGTGCAGCCGTGAGCATTTTAGTTTCATTTTAAAATTAGCGCCATTTCGGGGGACGTATTACTTTAATTTATTTAACAAAAACACAATGTTGTGTTTTATTGCGAGTGTACACAAATATAAGTAAACACTTTGACGTTTGAATGATGTCCTGTATGAAGAAAATGACGGAGTATGTTTCACTGTTCAATCGCGCTGAGCCACCCAGACCCCCACACACACACTGACACACACACACACACACACACACACAAACACACACACACACACACACACAATAATAAAACATTCAACCTAACATATACAAATTACACTGCTATGTTGAAATAGTCAGTAGTACAATTTGTATCATTCACAGTAAGCACCGCTCCACTGTGATTTTTCCAAGCACATTTTTGCACAAGTGAAGAGGATGATTTTCCGTCGATATTGGAACGTGAGTGAAGTACAAAGCCTGTAATAAAGAATAGTTTAGCATCCAAATACATCGCAAATGTTGCAACATTTAGATTCTAAAGAGAGATTTACGTGAGCCTAACACCACTTACTTTTACTTTTGTTTTAAATTATTTCGTTTTGGCTTTATTATAGTTATTTTTTTATTCGTGTTCTGTTCTGAATATCATTAAATTTAAAGGATTTGTTGTGGAATATTTTGAGTGTATAATCAAATAACACTAAACCGTCACTAGGTGTCGCCAGGCGACCGTCTTAATGAGCGGGTCATTGATTCATTCGTTCAAACGATTCGTTTGAACGACTGAGTCATTCATGAATGAGACAGATATTTATGGATTGGTCATTGAATCTTTGAGTCAACCAATTTGTTCAAAATGCTGAATCATTCAGTAATGAGAAAACACGTTGCTGTGAGATGCAATGGTTCTGCTGTGATCTTTGTTTAACTATTTTCGCTGCTGAAACAGAAGAACAGTCAATATTGCATCTAAAATGTAAGTGACTTGACACGTGTGTGTGTGCGTGTGAGTGCGTGCGTGCGTGCGTGCGTGTGTGTGTGTGTGTGTGTGTGTGCAATCAATCCCAGGTAAGAGGCATGAATAATGAGAATTGGACTTCTAGGAGTGAGGTTAATATTCCGGAGACGGTTCCCTCGGATTGTGAAAAGGAGGCGGCGCGGGAGTGGCCAGGCATTGCGCTACTTCTATTTCAAAGTTTAAAACAATGCTAATATCATTTTTTTGAACGATTTCATTACAAATGTTTATTTTATATATTTATAAAATATTATAAAATATAATAACTATGTTTTGTCCTATTAACAAAAGACAGGCAATGTACTATTAACAAATGTTAATAGTTTTTTAAAAGTTAAAATGATACTTTATGCATTTGTTTTGTGTCAGATGATTAACAATATAAATTAAACAAAGCTTAAAACAAACAAAATAATAAAACGAAAACAAAGCTTGAACATTTTATTTAATTGAAAAGCCTTTTTGAAATAAAATGTGTTTTTTTCCCTCTGAAATAGCAAAAGCATCGCACACTTAGCTGTACCTGCTCTAAATAAATAATAGTATTTAAATAAAAATACAAAATCGAAATAAATAAATTATATAAAACAAAATCAAATCAAAGAAAATAAATCTTATAAAAGTTATGCAGGCACACATTTAACAATAATTTTCAAGTGACAAATAAAATCAATCAAAATTCCTTACACATGGAGTTAATCCTGACGATTCCTGAGGCGCCTTTCCTCATGACACTCGCTTTTTTTTTCGAAGATATATTTTCTTTGGTTTGATTTTGTTTTTGTAATAATTTATTTTATTTAGTTCGATTTTGTATTTTTATTGAATTACTATTTTTTATTTAGAGCAGGTACAGCTAGTGTGTGATGCTTTTGCTATTTCAGAGGAAAACAATAATTTTATTTAATTAATAATTTTTGTTTCAGTCCACCATATAATTATGTTGTGTTTGATCTATGGAAAAAAGTTAGTTGTGAAATGGTTGAATATTAACAAAAGTTAATAGTTTTTTACAAGTTAGAATAATACGATATATATATATAAACAAGCCGGTGGCACCGCCACCCCGGTGCCTTTAGGGTTACTGTGCATGACGGGCAATATCGTAACTCCGCTTTGACCTTTGAGAAGATGTGTGCTATAGAGCTTGCATTGGTGTGGGCTCTGCAAAAGTGTGTGTGTGTGTGTGAGGCGTGATTGAACAATGTAGACATATATATATATATATAAAGGCACCGGGGTGGCGGTGCCACCGGCTTGTTTATATATATATATATATATATATATATATATATATATATATATATATATATATATATATATATATATATATATGAATATAGCTGCGAGCAGCGATGAAGGGCCAAAGCCGGCGGCACCGCCACTCCGGTGCCTTTAGGTAACTAAAGGCACCGGGGTTGCGGTGCCACCGGCTTGGGCCCGTAATCGCTGCTCGCAGCTATATTTATTATTATTATTATTATTTTACTACCTTTTGGGCACTTTTGGGGGCCTTAACGTGCTCGAAAACTCTTGAAACTTTGCACACATCTCAGAACCCGCGGCCATCAGGGCCGGGCTGAAGCTGGTACCCGGGCGTGGCAGGGGGGCTCGACAGCGCCCCCTGGAACGTGGTTTGAACACTTGGTCCATAAATCAAACACGCTTGCATGTAATAATATGAAACTCAGTACACATATAGATCTCATCGGTTCATATATACTTCATGCTCTTACTTTTTACCCCAGCCCAACAGGAAGTCGGCTATTAAGGGTTGTTTGGAAAACACATGCAATGGAATGTGAAATACTCCTCCTAGAGAATTCAAACACACGGCACGAAACTCGGTCAGCATGAAGTCAAGACACTGAGGATGAAAAATTGCCAGGGGATTTTTGATATCTCGAACGGTTTGGCCGTGGCGAGTAAACGAAATTATGGCGAGAAACGTGAAACAGGAAGTGTGTTATAACTACTGCATACATTAACTAATCTTGATGAAACTTCAGCAGTGTGTTCGTTGTAAGAGCCCGATCACATGGATGTGACTATTGTGAGTCAAAGTTATAGCGCCACCAACTGGCAGCAGGAAGTGTGTCACTTTCAAAATGCTTTTAAATCACCCTCTTATTTTTACCCGATTTGCTTCAAACTTCATGTGCATAATGTAGACACACGCCAGATGTAGACCTGTGAAAGGATTATTGATATCTTAGATACTGTTGCCATGGCAATGCATCAAACATTAATATTCCTTTTTTTAAGCTTTTTCATGCTTTTTTATGCTTTCGGGCACTTTTGGGGTTCTTAACGTGCTCGAAAACTCTTGAAACTTTGCACACGGGACAAAACCCGCGGCCATCAGGGCCAGGCTGAAGCTGGTACCCGGGCGTGGCAGGGGGGCTCGACAGCGCCCCCTTGAACGGGTCAGACAATTTGGTCCATATATCCAACACGCTTTACCCTATTTGCTTCAAACTTGATGTGTATAATGTAGACACAAGCCAGATGTAGACCTGTGAAAGGATTGTTGATATCTTAGATGCTGTTGCCGTGACAACGCATCAAACTTTAATATTCTTTTTGGATACTTTTGAGATTCTTAGCGCACTTTTGGGGCCCTTAACATGCTCAAAAACTCTTGAAACTTTGCACACGGGTCAGAAACCGCGGCCATCAGGGCCGGGCTGAAGCTGGTACCCGGGCGTGGCAGGGGGGCTCGACAGCGCCCCCTGGAACGGGGTCCGAAAACTTGGTCCATAAATCAAACAGGCTTTACCCGATTTGCTTCAAACTTGATGTGTATAATGTAGACACACGCCAGATGTAGACCTGTGAAAGGATTGTTGATATCTTAGATGCTGTTGCCGTGACAACGCATCAAACTTTAATATTCTTTTTGGATACTTTTGAGACTCTCAGCGCACTTTTGGGGCCCTTAACATGCTCAAAAACTCTTGAAACTTTGCACATGGGTCAGAACCCGCGGCCATCAGGGCCGGGCTGAAGCTGGTACCCGGGCGTGGCAGGGGGGCTCGACAGCGCCCCCTGGAACAGGGTCCGAAAACTTGGTCCATAAATCAAACACGCTTGAATGTAATAATATGAAACTCGGTACACATATAGATCTCATCGATTCATATATCCTTTGTACTTTTACTTTTTACCCCAGCCCAACAGGAAGTCGGCTATTATGGTTTGTTTGGAAGCGTATGCCCCTGGAATTCGATATACTCCTCCTAGAGAATTCAACCAATCGCCACGAAACTCGGTCAGCATGAAGTCAAGACATTGAGGATGAAAAGTTGCCAGGGGATTTTTGATATCTCGAACGGTTTGGCCGTGGCGAGGAAACGAATTTATGGCGAATAAAGGAAACAGGAAGTGTGTTATAACTTCTGCATACATTAACTGATCTTGATGAAACTTCAGCAGTGTGTTCAGCTGTAAGAGTCCGATCACATGGATGTGACTATTGTGAGTCAAAGTTATAGCGCCACCAACTGGCAGCAGGAAGTGTGTCACTTCCTAAAGGCTTTGAAATCACCCTCTTATTTTTACCCAATTTGCTTCAAACTTTATGTGTATAATGTAGACACACGGCAGATGTAGACCTGAGAAAGGATTATTGATATCTTAGATACTGTTGCCGTGGCAACGCATCAAACTTTATTATTCTTTGTTGATGCTTTTGAGACTCTTAACATACTTGAAATTGCATGAAACCCGGCAGACACATCACATTTATTAGACAGTAGACATGTGCAGAGTTTCAGAAACGGGCATGGTGAGAGCAATTAGAGAATAATGTTTAAGTTTAAAAACAGCCAGAATGGTTGTTTAGTCAAAAATTTTTTTTTTCCAAATCATACATAGTGTTATACTGCCCTCTTGTGTTCAAAATCAGGTAAAAAGCGAAAGTAAAATAAGGACGTCTGCACAATTCATTAATAATGCTGCAGAGTAGAGTGAGCTTTTTCAATTAATTCCTATGGAAGTAGGAATGAACTAAACAACGTTCGCTCTGTTCTGCTCGTCCCTCACCGTGGGCGCGCAGAGTTATGAATGCCCGTGCAGCCGTGAGCATTTTAGTTTCATTTTAAAATTAGCGCCATTTCGGGGGACGTATTACTTTAATTTATTTAACAAAAACACAATGTTGTGTTTTATTGCGAGTGTACACAAATATAAGTAAACACTTTGACGTTTGAATGATGTCCTGTATGAAGAAAATGACGGAGTATGTTTCACTGTTCAATCGCGCTGAGCCACCCAGACCCCCACACACACACTGACACACACACACACACACACACACACACACACAAACACACACACACACACACACACACACACACACACACAATAATAAAACATTCAACCTAACATATACAAATTACACTGCTATGTTGAAATAGTCAGTAGTACAATTTGTATCATTCACAGTAAGCACCTCTCCACTGTGATTTTTCCAAGCACATTTTTGCACAAGTGAAGAGGATGATTTTTTCCGTCGATATTGGAACGTGAGTGAAGTACAAAGCCTGTAATAAAGAATAGTTTAGCATCCAAATACATCGCAAATGTTGCAACATTTAGATTCTAAAGAGAGATTTACGTGAGCCTAACACCACTTACTTTTACTTTTGTTTTAAATTATTTCGTTTTGGCTTTATTATAGTTATTTTTTTATTCGTGTTCTGTTCTGAATATCATTAAATTTAAAGGATTTGTTGTGGAATATTTTGAGTGTATAATCAAATAACACTAAACCGTCACTAGGTGTCGCCAGGCGACCGTCTTAATGAGCGGGTCATTGATTCATTCGTTCAAACGATTCGTTTGAACGACTGAGTCATTCATGAATGAGACAGATGTTTATGGATTGGTCATTGAATCTTTGAGTCAACCAATTTGTTCAAAATGCTGAATCATTCAGTAATGAGAAAACACGTTGCTGTGAGATGCAATGGTTCTGCTGTGATCTTTGTTTAACTATTTTCGCTGCTGAAACAGAAGAACAGTCAACATTGCATCTAAAATGTAAGTGACTTGACACGTGTGTGTGTGTGTGTGTGTGTGTGTGTGTGTGTGTGTGTGTGTGTGTGTGTGCGTGTGAGTTCGTGCGTGCGTGCGTGTGTGTGTGTGTGTGTGTGTGTGCAATCAATCCCAGGTAAGAGGCATGAATAATGAGAATTGGACTTCTAGGAGTGAGGTTAATATTCCGGAGACGGTTCCCTCGGATTGTGAAAAGGAGGCGGCGCGGGAGTGGCCAGGCATTGCGCTACTTCTGTTTCAAAGTTTAAAACAATGCTAATATCATTTTTTTGAACGATTTCATTACAAATGTTTATTTTATATATTTATAAAATATTATAAAATATAATAACTATGTTTTGTCCTATTAACAAAAGACAGGCAATGTACTATTAACAAATGTTAATAGTTTTTTAAAAGTTAAAATGATACTTTATGCATTTGTTTTGTGTCAGATGATTAACAATATAAATTAAACAAAGCTTAAAACAAACAAAATAATAAAACGAAAACAAAGCTTGAACATTTTATTTAATTGAAAAGCCTTTTTGAAATAAAATGTGTTTTTTTCCCTCTGAAATAGCAAAAGCATCGCACACTTAGCTGTACCTGCTCTAAATAAATAATAGTATTTAAATAAAAATACAAAATCGAAATAAATAAATTATATAAAACAAAATCAAATCAAAGAAAATAAATCTTATTAAAGTTATGCAGGCACACATTTAACAATAATTTTCAAGTGACAAATAAAATCAATCAAAATTCCTTACACATGGAGTTAATCCTGACGATTCCTGAGGCGCCTTTCCTCATGACACTCGCTTTTTTTTTCGAAGATATATTTTCTTTGGTTTGATTTTGTTTTTGTAATAATTTATTTTATTTAGTTCGATTTTGTATTTTTATTGAATTACTATTTTTTATTTAGAGCAGGTACAGCTAGTGTGTAATGCTTTTGCTATTTCAGAGGAAAACAATAATTTTATTTAATTAATAATTTTTGTTTCAGTCCACCATATAATTATGTTGTGTTTGATCTATGGAAAAAAGTTAGTTGTGAAATGGTTGAATATTAACAAAAGTTAATAGTTTTTTACAAGTTAGAATAATACGATATATATATATAAACAAGCCGGTGGCACCGCCACCCCGGTGCCTTTAGGGTTACTGTGCATGACGGGCAATATCGTAACTCCGCTTTGACCTTTGAGAAGATGTGTGCTATAGAGCTTGCATTGGTGTGGGCTCTGCAAAAGTGTGTGTGTGTGTGTGAGGCGTGATTGAACAATGTAGACATATATATATATATATAAAGGCACCGGGGTGGCGGTGCCACCGGCTTGTTTATATATATATATATATATATATATATATATATGAATATAGCTGCGAGCAGCGATGAAGGGCCAAAGCCGGCGGCACCGCCACTCCGGTGCCTTTAGGTAACTAAAGGCACCGGGGTTGCGGTGCCACCGGCTTGGGCCCGTAATCGCTGCTCGCAGCTATATTTATTATTATTATTATTATTATTATTATTTTTCTGCTACCTTTTGGACACTTTTGGAGGCCTTAACATGCTCAAAAACTCCTGAAACTTTGCACACATGTCAGAACCCGCGGCCATCAGGGCCGGGCTGAAGATGGTACCCGGGCGTGGCAGGGGGGCTCGACAGCGCCCCCTGGAACGGGGTCCGAAAACATGGTCCATAAATCAAACACGCTTGCATGTAATAATATGAAACTCGGTACACATGTAGATCTCCTCGTTTCATATATACTTCACACTCTTACTTTTTACCCCAGCCCAACAGGAAGTCGGCTATTTAGGGTTGTTGGTAAAACACACGCAATGGAATGTGAAATACTCCTCCTAGAGAATTCAAACAAACGGCACGAAACTCGGTCAGCATGAAGTCAAGACATTGAGGATGAAAGTTTGCGAGGGGATTTTTGATATCTCGAACGGTTTGGCCGTGGCGAGGAAACAAAATTATGGCGAGAAACGTGAAACAGGAAGTGTGTCATAACTACTGCATACATTAACTGATCTTGATGAAACTTCAACAGTGTGTTCGTTGTAAGAGCCCGATCACATGGATGTGACTATTGTGAGTCAAAGTTATAGCGCCACCAACTGGCAGCAGGAAGTGTGTCACTTCCTAAATGCTTTTGACAAAAGGGGGGGGGTTAGTTTTATCTACAGTAATAAAACTCGATATGTATATTGTACTCTTCGAGCCGGACAACTTTCTAATTTACCGTAATTAGCTCGGATCAACAGAAAGTCAGATATTTTTGTCTGAATGTGGATTTTTGGCTAAAAAAGCCTCTGATTTTTTACCCACTCCTCTTAAGTGGTTTATTCAATTCCCACCAAACTTTTTCAACATGATGAAAATACATTAAAGAAGCTAAATTGTGAATGGCTATTGAATATCTCAAATTGTTTTGCTATGGCGAGGGATTAAAGTCATGTCAAAAAAGTAAACACTAAAAGCCTCATATCTTCTAAAAAATTAATTATACACCATTTATTTCTAGATAAAATTACACAAATATCAGAACTAACCCCATTTTATTCTTGTTTTCAATTTAAGAATAATGTACAAGTTTAAAAACAGCCAGAATGTGCTATTCAGTTAAAAAATAAATACATCAAGTAATACAAAGGGCTATACTGCCCTCTTGTGTCCAAAATGATATCAACTCAGTACATAAAACTTTTTTATCAGGTATGGCTATTGTAATTAAATATAAATATATTAGGTATGTGGCTGTGAGGATCTTTTCCCACCGGTTAATCGACGTTAGACACCAGCGAGGCCTTTTAAATCGCTAATATAAAAGTGAAAGTAAAGTAAGGACGTCCGCACGGACATAGTGGTGGCGCTCGCAGTGCGCTCGAATGAATTTCTATGGAAGTGGAAATGAAAAAACGTTCGCTCTGTTCTGCTTGCTCGTCGCCATGGACGCGCACCGTTATGAATGCCAGTGCAGCCGCATACTTTTTAGTGTCACTTTAAAATTAGCACCATATCGGGGGCCGATTGTTTCCGGTTTTCAGGTAATACACAACAACAAATGAGTAAATGACAGATTCGCTTAAATAGGCGCTTTTACACAAAATATTCCATCATCATTTTTTTCAGTCAGCTCTTCACTCTCGTGATTAATGAATTTTGACTCCTGTTGCTGATCTTTGCTGCAACTTTCGTTCAGCTCACAATTTAGTAAGCAAACACGCTTCAAATGTGTTTTTATTTTATTTTTGTGTATACATATGTGTGTATATATATATATATATATATATATATACATATATATATATATATATATATATATATATATATATATATATATATATATATATATATATAGCTTATGTTTCAAATATGAGTTAATTAACAATCGTTGGAAAGAATGATACTTTTAAACATATCACTAAACCGTCATTAGGTGTCGCCAGGCGACCGTCTTAATGAGCGAGTCATTGATTCATTCGTTCAAACGATTCGTTCGAACGGCTGAGTCATTCATGAATGAGACAGATTATGGATTGGTCGTTGAATCTTTGAGTCAACCGATTCGTTCAAAATGCTGAATCATTCAGTAATGAGAACGCGTTGCTGTGAGATGCTCGATGGTTCTGCTGTGATCTTTATTTAACTATTTTCGCTGCTGAAACAGAAAAAAAGTCAATATTGCATCTAAAATGTAAGTGATTTGACGTGTGTGTGTGTGTGTGTGTGTGTGTGATTGTGTCTGTTACAGTGATTGTTTAACCCTTGTTAAAGTTTAGGCCTTGTCTTTTTGGATATATATCTTTTTATATATAAAAAAATAGCATACAACCCTGAGAATTTTCTCTCCCTCTCTCTTCGTCTCTGTGTGTGAGGGATTTGTCTATTGCTTTTAATGGAGTTCAAGGTTTCAGGGGCTTTTGGGGCTCTTAACGTGCTCAAAAACTATTGAAACTTTGCACACAGGTCAGAGCCCACAGCCATCAGGGCCGGGCTGAAGCTGGTACCCGGGCGTGGCAGGGGGGCTCAACAGCGCCCCCTTGAACGGGGTCCAACAATTTGGTCCATATATCCAACACGCTTGCATGAATTAATATGAAACTTAGTACACATATAGATCTCATCGGGCCGAACATCTTTCCCCTGGTCAAGTTTTACGCCAGCCCAACAGGAAATCGGCTATTATGGGTTGTTTGGAAAACGCTTGCTGTGGAATTTGAAGTACTACTCCTAGGCAATTCATTCAATCATTGCCAAACTCGGTGTGCATGAAGTCAAGACATTAAGGATGCTAAATTGTGGACAGATTTTTGATATCTCGAACGGTTTGGCCACGGAGAGGAAATTAATTTTCATGACTAAAAAAGGACATATAAAGTGTGTTATAACTTAGTTAGTTTTACCTACAGTTACAAAACTCAGCGTGTATATTCTTCTCCTCAAGCCGAACAACTTTCTAATTTAAAGTAATTAGCTCCGACCCTCAGAAAGTCAGATATTGTGGTTTGAATATGGTCATTTTCTCTCTCTCTCTCTGAGCCAATATGGCAAGCCGCTTTAACATTTAATCATTTTAACCTACTAGTCTCTGTTTTCATGCTACTAGTACTTATTTTTTAGATACTAGTATCTATTCCATTAAGTACTAGTACTTATTCATTTGGGACTAGTGCTTATTCTTTAGTACTAGTGCCTATTCTTTAGATACTAGTGCTTATTCTTTAGATATTCTTTTGAATACGTATTAGTAGCTAATGAATAAGTACTGGTATCTATTTAATATGTACTAGTATCTAATGACTTAGTACTAGTATTTATTGAATAAATACTAGTATCTATTAATAGGTACTAGTATCTAAAAGGTCATTTTCTCTCTCTCTCTCTCTCTCTCTGAGCCAATATGGCAAGCCGTTTTAACATTTAATCATTTTAACCTACTAGTCTCTATTTTCATGCTACTAGTACTTATTTTTTAGATACTAGTATCTATTCCATTAAGTACTAGTACTTATTCATTAGCGACTAGTGCTTATTCTGTTTAGAATATTCAAAGTGCTTATTCAATTTTTATGCTTATTTATATTTTCAGAGCAGAAAATCCGATTTTTCTGCTTATTCAATATTGCATCTAAAATGTAAGTGACTTGACGTGTGTGTGTGTGTGTGTGTGTGTGTGTGAGAGAGAGAGAGAGAGAGAGAGAGAGAGAGAGAGAGAGAGAGAGAGAGAGAGAGAGAGAGATTGCGTCTGTTACAGTGACAAGAGTTTAACCCTTTAAGGCCTTGTCTTTTTGGATATATATCTTTTTTTTATATAAAAAAAAGTGCATACAACCCATATATTTTAAATGTATTGTTTGCTTTAAATTAAATTAAGATTGTATGTTTGGTAATTGAACCTAAATACATTTAAAATTAATGTGCTATATTTCAGATCAATATATTTGTTTTCCTTCATTTTAATCAACACTAACTTTATTCTCATCTGAATTATAAATAACTTATTTCTGTATAAAATAAAAAATCCAGAATAATCCAGACCAACCAGAGCGCACTATTTCTACAACATCATCAGTGCTGAAGCGGAACTACCAGAGCCGTTCGGCAGATAGCGAGCAGATATTTTGTGTCACGTCGTGCACAATAACCCTAAAGGCACCAGGGTGGCGGTGCCACCGGCTTTTTATATATATATATATATATATATATAAATATAGCTGCGAGCAGCGATGAAGGGCCAAAGCCGGCGGCACCGCCACCCCGGTGCCTTTAGGTAACTAAAGGCACCGGGGTTGCGGTGCCACCGGCTTGGGCCCGTAATCGCTGCTCGCAGCTATATTTTATTATTATTATTATTATTATTATTATTCTTATTATTTTTCTGCTACCTTTTGGACACTTTTGGAGGCCTTAACATGCTCAAAAACTCCTGAAACTTTGCACACATGTCAGAACCCGCGGCCATCAGGGCCGGGCTGAAGATGGTACCCGGGCGTGGCAGGGGGGCTCGACAGCGCCCCCTGGAACGGGGTCCGAAAACATGGTCCATAAATCAAACACGCTTGCATGTAATAATTTGAAACTTGGTACACATGTAGATCTCCTCGTTTCATATATACTTCACACTCTTACTTTTTACCCCAGCCCAACAGGAAGTCGGCTATTTAGGGTTGTTGGTAAAACACACGCAATGGAATGTGAAATACTCCTCCTAGAGAATTCAAACAAACGGCACGAAACTCGGTCAGCATGAAGTCAAGACATTGAGGATGAAAGTTTGCGAGGGGATTTTTGATATCTCGAACGGTTTGGCCGTGGCGAGGAAACAAAATTATGGCGAGAAACGTGAAACAGGAAGTGTGTCATAACTACTGCATACATTAACTGATCTTGATGAAACTTCAACAGTGTGTTCGTTGTAAGAGCCCGATCACATGGATGTGACTATTGTGAGTCAAAGTTATAGCGCCACCAACTGGCAGCAGGAAGTGTGTCACTTCCTAAATGCTTTGAAATCACCCTCTTATTTTTACCCGATTTGCTTCAAACTTTATGTGTATAATGTAAACACACGGCAGATGTAGACCTGTGAAAGGATTATTGATATCTTAGATACTGTTGCCGTGGCAACACATCAAACTTTAATATTCTTGTTTGATGCTTTTGAGACTCTTAGCATGCTTGAAATTGCATGAAACTCGACAGACACAGGTATGCATATGGTTCAGATCAAGCCGGACAACTTTCTAATTAACTGTCATTAGCTCAGACCAAGAGGAAGTTAGATATTTTGGTTTGAATGTGGATGTTTCTGAGAATTTTCTCTCCCTCTCCCTCTGACAGAGAGAATGCACCCTGCCATTCGTGTGTGTCTGTGTCTGTGTCTGTGTCTGTGTGGGGAGGGGGGGAGGGGCTCTTTTAGTTTAAACACAAAATTATACATAGGGCCATACTGCCCTCTTGTGTCCAAAATTATATTTATATATACATTATACATATATTTGGTATGTGACTGAGGACCGAGAGCTTTTAAATACGGGACATTGATAATGGCCACGTGCAGAGCGCTCGAGGGAATTCCTATGGAAGTAGGAATGAACTAAAAAACGTTCGCTCTGTTCTGCTCGCTCGTCGCCATGGACGCGCACCATTATGAATGCCAGTGCAGCCGCATACTTTTTAGTGTCACTTTAAAATTAGTGCAATAACGGGGCCGATTGCTTGAATTGTGAGTTCAATAGTCTATTATTTTTCACGGAAAACACAACAACAAAAGAGTACAATGATAGATTCGCTTAAATAGGGGCTTTTACATAAAATAGCCTATTCCGTCATCATCTTTTCAGTCAGCTCTTCACTCTCGTGATTAATGAAATTTGACTCCTGTTACTGATATTTGCTGCAACTTTCGTTCCGCTCACAATTTAGTAAGCAAACACGCTTCAAATGTGTTTTTATTTTATTTTTGTGTATATATATGTGTGTGTATATATATGTGTGTATATATATAAATATATATATATATATAGCTTATGTTTCAAATATGAGTTAATTAACAATCGTTGGAAAGAATGATACTTTTAATATCACTAAACCGTCATTAGGTGTCGCCAGGCGACCGTCTTAATGAGCGAGTCATTGATTCATTCGTTCAAACGATTCGTTCGAACGGCTGAGTCATTCATGAATGAGACAGATTATGGATTGGTCGTTGAATCTTTGAGTCAACCGATTCGTTCAAAATGCTGAATCATTCAGTAATGAGAACGCGTTGCTGTGAGATGCGCGATGGTTCTGCTGTGATCTTTGTTTAACTATTTTCGCTGCTGAAACAGAAAAAAAAGTCAATATTGCATCTAAAATGTAAGTGATTTGACGTGTGTGTGTGTGTGTGTGTGTGTGTGTGTGTGTGTGTGTGTGTGTGTGTGTGATTGTGTCTGTTACAGTGATTGTTTAACCCTTGTTAAAGTTTAGGCCTTGTCTTTTTGGATATATATCTTTTTATATAAAAAAAAATAGCATACAACCCATGTATTTTAAATGTATTGTTTGCTTTAAATTACATTGAGATTTGTATGTTTGGTAATTGAACCTGAATGAATTATAAATGAATGTGCTATATTTCAGATCATATATTTGTTTTCCTTAAAATTTGAACTAACACTAACTTTATTCTCATCTGAATGATAGATTATTTATTTCTGTATAAAATAAAAACACATTTGATTTTTCTTTTTTAATCAATGTAGAATGTGTAACTGAAAAAATAAACAGATTAGGGCTCTGATCGAGGACAATAATGTCAAAAAAAGAATCAGGGTGTAGCTGGTTTAAAAAATTGTGAAATGTAATTAAGATTGTTTGTGAACTTCATCAAAACTTAATTATTTTTGTTTTCATATTTTGTATGCTGAGTTGTAATCCGAAAAATGTACATAGTTTTAGTGGGAACCAATTATGCAGAATGTTGTTGTATATGGGGCACATATTGGTGACGCAACGATACCTCGTGCGATGTGCGAACAGCGCCATCTTTAGAAGCACATTTGCCGCTGACGGGGTCGGGTGTGCTCTCTCTCTCGCTCATTTGACGAGCGTGCTGCTTTCTCCGTGCTGTTATGAGCTGTATGAGACTGAGGGGGAGAGACGTGTATCCCACGAAAAAGAATATTAATTGTGCCCTGTATTTCTGCAGAATAAAGATCCTGAGACCTCTTCAATCGGCGTTGTCTTCATTGAACAGAAAATAAACACAACCAGAGTAAAACTGCTACATAAAAATGGTGCCGTGACCTACTGGATCAACTGGATTGGCCGCAGCCGATCGCCGGAGTGGTGCAAAGAGTTTGTGATGCCTGGATGCTGCATGCGGAAGCTGTGGAATCAATTTCACCATTGAACTGGTAACTGTAAAAGGAAAAAAGAAAACATTTTTTTTTGTGCTTTTGCAGACTGACTTATTGAACTGTTGTTTTTCCTCATCATACTTATTGGACATTCACTGGTTCAGTTTTTTTTTTTTTTTTTTTTTTTTTTTTTTCTGTCATTGTTGTAAATTGATACTATGGCTGGTGTAAGGAAAGACTATGATATGATAACTCCATATCTTGGGAGGGGTAGAGGGTTGTTGAGGGTGGACGAACCTGTCATTGTTAAACCAAGAGTATTAGTCTACAGTCCCCAATCGCCTGATAACGTACCTGAACATCCTGTTGGGCCGACTGCCTCTACTCCTAGTGATGCTAATGATAACGTTGCACAGCAGTTACGTGATCTTATCGGTGAATTAGGCAGTCAAATAGGGGATTCCATCGCCACACGGCTGTTAGCTAGCCAAAGCCCTGTCACACCTTCCAGTTCAGTCCCATTAGGTGCTGTTGCGCCAGAACCCTCTATCGCTAGCCGCAATCTCACTAATGTCACCCTAATGGTCAAGCCAGATGTCAAAGAGCCCCCAATGTTTAGAGGAGATGGAACAGACAAATATACAGTTCAGGAATGGATTGAGTTGATGGAATTGTATCTCCGCAAAGCTGATTGTTCTGACACAGATCAGGTAGACGAGATACTGAGCCACCTGCTAGGCCGAGCTAAGAGCATTGTCAAGGTCAGACTCAAAAGCAGCCCTGACGAAGCCGTCTCCCCTGTAACCATCTATGAGGTGTTGAGGCGTTACTTCAGTGAAAGTCCTGGATCATGTCTACCACTAGCTGACTTTTACGCGACACGACCCATGGTAAATGAGTGCCCTGTTGATTACTGGGTAAGATTGAATGCAGCTGCTGAGTTAGCAGGCAGCCATTTGCAGAAAAAAGGTGAAAGGATGAAAGACATGAGTTCTGAAATAGCAATGATGTTCATCAGAAACTGTTCGGAGCCAAACCTTTCTAGCATGTTTCGATGTAAACCTATCAGTAAATGGTCAGTTGCAGAAATCCAAGAAGCCATTGACGAGCACCAGAGGGAAGTCCAGTCTAAAAAGCTGTCTACAGTCGCACATAATGTTAATGTGGTTCAAGTCGCTGCAGCTAAATTATCAACCTACCCTAATGCTGTCACAGAGGGAGAGACTTTGAAATCGGACGCACCCATTAATGTCCCTGTAAATTGTTCGAAGACTGCTGTTCCTGCAACTTCGGAGTCAGGCACTTTGGAACGCGTCTTGAGTATGTTGGAAAGGGTATTGGAGCGCACTAGTCAGACTGCTCCTGCCTCACGGCAGAGAACAACTCAGTGGCACAGTTTTTCCCCGTGCAGAGTCTGCGGTGATAGGAATCACTCCACCCGTTCACATTGTATGAGAGAAAGGAGATGTTTGTCATGCATGGAGATTGGGCATCAGCAGAAGCAATGCATCAACGTTGTCAGCTCTGCTAGTCCATCTGCTTCTGACCCACCCGCTCAGGGAAACTAATTCACTCACGTATGGGAGGGGATTATGTGAGTGCAAAGCATCAAACCCTCAATGTGGACGATGATTTTTCTGTTTATGATGAATGTTGCAAGTCTGTCTCCGGTGATGGTATCGTCTTGTTTCAGAATGTCACGAAGTTGGAGAAGGCAGACAGTCTGTTCTATACTTCAGTACTATTGAATGACAAAGTTCCAGTTCAGGCGCTACTGGATAGTGGATCTATGGCGTGCACAATCAATGAGGACACAGAGCATGAACTGTTGAGAATAGGGATGTGTGCACAGGTTGACCAGTCGCACATGGACGTTCTTCTTGTTGGCTGTGGAGGTGCTCAAGTTAGACCGAAGGGGGTCTATCAGTTGCAGATGGATGTGTGTGGCGCATTGGTGAGTGTACCCACGTTTGTTGTCCCGGGACAGAGGGATCAGTTGATTCTGGGTACTAATGTAATTAAATTCATCCTCACTCAACTCAAGCAAACCTCTAGCTATTGGAACGTCATGAATCGCCCTGAGTCATCTGGAGAACCTGAAGTTGAGCAGTTTCTGAACATGCTGTCAGGAATTAACAGGTGGAAGGGTCGTGTAATTCCTGATATTGTGGGCACTGCAAAACTGGCTCAGGCCGTCACTTTGTTGCCCCGACAAGAACACCTCGTGTGGGGCAAACTTCCGCCGAACACACCTATTTCCATGGGAAGTACTATTGTGATTGAGCCACCCAAATCACAGACCCACAAGAAAGGCATCATGGTGGGAAGGGTCATAGCCTCTATGTCTGGTGATGGGTGGGTCCCAGTCAGAATCATGAATCCCTTTGATAAGGCTATTACACTGAGAAGGAACTCGAAAATTGCCGATGTCTTCCCTGTTATAGCTGTTGAGGATCTCAGTGTGCATTCTACTCGCAACAGTAATGAGATGTTGAGTGTGCAGAGCCAGAGCATCGGAGGAATTGATGAGGGAAGTTGTACTGACTTTGGGCCAAGTAAAAGTCTGCAGAGACTTGGTCTTGGTGATCTAGACATTGAGTCATGTGAAGTATCCCATTATTGGAAAAGTCGGCTGGTACAGCTCATTGGGAGGTATGAGGACGTATTTTCCAAACACAAACTGGATTGCGGAAAAGCTAATGAGTTTGTCCACCATATTCGTTTGTCAGACGATCGTCCATTCAGACTTCCTTACCGCCGTGTTCCACCTGCACAGTACCAGAAGCTGAGGAGCGTTCTCTCTGACATGGAGGAACAGGAAATCATACGCAAGTCCAATAGTGAGTGGGCCTCTCCACTTGTGTTGGTATGGAAGAAGAATGGGGACCTTAGAGTGTGTGTGGACTACCGCTGGCTGAATGCCCGAACTGTTAAGGATGCCCACCCCTTGCCTCATCAGGCAGACTGTTTAGCAGCTCTAGGAGGGAATGTCTTCTTTAGTGCGATGGACTTAACCTCTGGTTTTTATAACGTTATGATGTCTGAAGAAGACAAGAAGTTCACTGCCTTCACGACTCCTATGGGTCTGTATGAATTCAACCGTCTGCCGCAAGGGCTTTGTAACAGCCCTGCCAGCTTTATGCGGCTCATGATCAACATCTTCGGGGATCAGAACTTCCTCACGTTGTTATGCTATCTCGACGATCTTCTTGTGTACGCTCCAAGTGAGGAAGCAGCCATTGAGCGGCTTGAGCTGGTGTTCGCTAGGCTCAGAGCACACGGACTGAAGTTAGCCCCGAAGAAGTGTCATTTTCTGAGGAGAAGTGTGAAATTTCTGGGGCATGTCATTGACAACACTGGAGTGGCAACGGATCCTGATAAAGTTAGTGCCATTTCTGCCATATCTGAATCTGACCTGATGATGCCAGATGGAGTGTCACCTTCGCAAAAAAAGATAAGGTCTTTTTTGGGAATGGTGTTATATTATCAAAACTTCATTCCAAACTGCTCCAGCATAGCGAAGCCTTTGTTCACCTTGACAGCTGCACCCAGAGGAAAAAAGGCCACTGTGAGAGGCACTGCATCATTTAGGAGACTGAATCCCAGTGATTGGAAAAATGAGCAGAGTGTGGCGTTTCAAAAACTAAAGACAGCGCTGTTAGAATCTGTTGTGCTAGCTCACCCTGATTTCAGCCGACCATTCGTTCTATGTACAGATGCGTCTATGGATGGATTAGGAGCTGTACTGTCACAAGTACCAGAAGGGGAATTTAAGGCACGTCCTATTGCCTTTGCCAGTAAGGCTCTCACTCGTGCACAAGCTAAATACCCTGCTCATCGTCTTGAGTTTTTGGCCCTGAAGTGGTCCGTCTGCGACAAGTTCAGTCATTGGTTGAAGGGACATGACTTTACTGTCTGGACGGACAACAATCCCTTAACATACATCATGACAAAGCCAAAGCTTGATGCGTGCGAGCAGAGGTGGGTGTCCAAGCTGGCCCCCTATAGTTTCAGCATCCAATACATACCCGGCAGTAGAAATGTGGTCGCAGATGCTTTGAGTAGGCAACCCTTCATCCATGATTGTGTCAGTCAAAGGATGATGTCAGAGCCGTATAGTGCGCTACTTGAGGAGGCCGAGCAAGTCCATGATAACACCATTCAAGAAGTGTTCAGGCTGAGCGCAAATACCTGTAACGTTGAACATTGTCCCTCTGCATTCTCGGAATCATGTTCACTTACCAGTGTTGAGGTGTCAGCTATCCTTGATGTTCACACAGAGTGGGAACTAGGCACAAGAGATCGAGCAGTCCAGTGGCTCACTCAGGATACACACCAGTTATGGTCTCCAGGTCTTAGTCCCCTGCCTGTTTTTTCATTGAGGGAGTTACAGGAGAAGCAGCAGGATGATTCAACGCTGTCAAGGGTCTTGTTCTATGTGAGTAGAGGACGGAAGCCATCTAGACGTGAGAGAACTGGGGAAACTCACAAGGTAATAAAGACACTTAAACAGTGGGAGAAGTTCAAAATGCTTGATGGAATACTCTACAGAGTGTCCAAGGATGTCCTGACGAAAAAACGGAGGCTACAATATGTTGTTCCAAGTTTGCTGGTGAAGCAGGTTCTTGAGGGCATTCACGATGAAGCTGGGCATCAAGGTCAGAGTAGGACTTTATCCCTTGCGAGACAGAGGTTCTTTTGGGTCAGTTTGGAACGGGATGTGCGTGAATATGTTAAATGTTGCAAACGCTGTGTGGTTAGCAAAACTCCAGAACCTGAAGGGAGAGCTCCTCTGGAGAGCATCAAAACATCGAGCCCCCTGGAATTGGTTTGCATAGATTTTTGGTCTGCGGAGAATTCCAGTGGTCGCAGCGTGGATGTCCTGGTCCTAACTGATCACTTTACTAAGATGGCCCATGCTTTCCCTTGTAAAGACCAATCGGCGAAACAAGTTGCACGGCTATTGTGGGACAGATACTTCTGTGTATATGGCTTCCCAGAAAGAATCCATTCGGATCAAGGTGCCAATTTCTGCAGCCAACTGATTCATGAATTGCTACAGATTGCTGGAGTGAGGAAGTCTAGAACAACCGCATATCACCCTATGGGTAACGGTCATGTTGAACGATTCAACAGAACTCTGGGCGGTATGATCAGGGCGCTGCCACCTAGGGCCAAGCAACACTGGCCGCAGATGCTGCAATCGTTGACCTTTGCTTATAACTGCACCGCCCATGAGTCTACTGGATTTGCACCTTTTTATTTGATGTTCGGCAGGATTCCGAGACTCCCAGTGGATGTAATGTTCAGCAGTGTGGAGAGGGACGACGTCCTCATTGATTATGATGTGTACGTGAAGAGGTTGAGGGATGATTTGAAAGAAGCTTTGATACTTGCTCAGAAGAATGCTGAGGCCAGTCAGCGACGCCAGGCAGATTTGTACAACAAGAGGACTAAAGGTCGCAGTATTGAAGTTGGGGATCAAGTACTGCTTGCCAACAAGGGTGAGCGTGGTCGCAAGAAATTGGCAGATAAGTGGGAGTCCATTCCATATACAGTCGTTGCCTTTAATCCTCAATGTCACACCTACCGAATCTGCAACACCCACACTGGTCAGGAAAAGACTGTTCATAGAAACTTGCTCCTCCAAGCGAGCTTTCTGCCAATCGAGTTCGAGGAGATTGAACCCTCATTCAGTGGAGGCACTGAATCAGTTGATGACTGCAGTGAAGTAGCTTTGAGCAATGTTCTAACACCCATGTCTGAATACAGCAACGCTGACCGAACTGCCAGTTGGGTAGCAGGGGCTGTGGCTCCAAATGCTGACTTGGGCAGAACATCCTCTAAGGCAGAGAGTTTCCCTACAGTGGCAGTGGATCCTGATTCTGCTCAATCTGTGCTTTCAACAACTATGGATGATTCTTTCGGATGTGATAATGTTTCTGAACATTCAAGTAATGGAGGATTGATTCGTGACACAGTGACATCAGCACCAGTGGGAGGTTCATTTGACGATATACAGCCCTCTGACCCCGTGGGTTCGCCTCCTAATCAGGTGGTTACTCAAGTCAGAACCAGGTTTGGCAGGCTTGTGAATCCTGTGAACAGATTAATTCAGAACATGACCCAAAAAATGACTATGACCAGTTCAGTTAATGGAGTTGCAGGGTCTTTATTGTCATAAAATGGATTGAACAGTCACATGAGTAGTATGAGAGTCTTTCCTTTGAACCTATTTAAATCATCCTACTGAGTTGGCAGAGCCGTAATTCACAATTTAAAAAACAAGTAACTGTCACATTGACGCTTAAGAAGTGGTGTTTGGGGCACCCTATTTACAAGTGTTCCCTTTGTTGGTCTGATCAGCCTGCTTGGGTCACTTTCCCTGTGGTTTGGGAAGCATACGTTGCTGTGTCAAGTGTGTCGAGAGTCAACTGTTGATTCTGTGTGTAGCTTTTTGAACAGCTACTTATCCATATTGAACTAGTTTTGTGAAGTTCAGCGGGGAGTATGTAGCTGGTTTAAAAAATTGTGAAATGTAATTAAGATTGTTTGTGAACTTCATCAAAACTTAATTATTTTTGTTTTCATATTTTGTATGCTGAGTTGTAATCCGAAAAATGTACATAGTTTTAGTGGGAACCAATTATGCAGAATGTTGTTGTATATGGGGCACATATTGGTGACGCAACGATACCTCGTGCGATGTGCGAACAGCGCCATCTTTAGAAGCACATTTGCCGCTGACGGGGTCGGGTGTGCTCTCTCTCTCGCTCATTTGACGAGCGTGCTGCTTTCTCCGTGCTGTTATGAGCTGTATGAGACTGAGGGGGAGAGACGTGTATCCCACGAAAAAGAATATTAATTGTGCCCTGTATTTCTGCAGAATAAAGATCCTGAGACCTCTTCAATCGGCGTTGTCTTCATTGAACAGAAAATAAACACAACCAGAGTAAAACTGCTACAAGGGCATGTCTCATATCTTTCTAAAATGTAATTATACACCATTTATTTTTATATAAAATTATACAAATATTAGAACTAAACCCATTTTATTCCTTTTTTTCAATTTAAGAATTATTTTTAAGTTTAAAAACAGCCAGAATGGTTGTTTAGTCAAAAATAATAATAATCCAAATCATATATAGTGCTATACTGCCCTCTTGTGTTCAAAATCAGGTAGGCCTATTGAATTTATATATATTTATATATTAGGGATGTTACTATGGGAATATTTTCCCACCGGTTAATCAACGTGTGATTGTGTAAACAAATTGTGTAAACCTCCCGCTGGGGGGTTTAAAAACACTAACTTGAAAGCGAAAGTATAATATGGACGTCCGCACGGACATTGAAATGGTGGCGCTCGAATGAATTCCTATGGAAGTAGAAATTAACTAAACGTTCGCTCTGTTCTGCTCGCTCGTCGCCATAGACGCGCACCATTATGAATGCCAGTGCAGCCGCATACTTTTTAGTGTCACTAAAATTAGTGCAATTTCGGGGGCCGATTGCTTGAATTGTGAGTTCAATAGTCTATTATTTTTCACGGAAAACACAACAATAAAAGAGTACAATGACAGATTCGCTTAAATAGGCGTTTTTACATAAAATAGCCTATTCCGTCATCATCTTTTCAGTCAGCTCTTCACTCTCGTGATTAATGAAATTTGACTCCTGTTGCTGATATTTGCTGCAACTTTCGTTCAGCTCACAATTTAGTAAGAAAACACGTTTCAAATGTGTTTTTATTTTATTTTTGTGTATGTGTGTGTATATGTATGTATATATATAAATATAGCTTATGTTTCAAATATGAGTTAATTAACAATCGTTGGAAAGAATGATACTTTTAAACATAACACTAAACCGTCATTAGGTGTCGCCAGGCGACCGTCTTAATGAGCGAGTCATTGATTCATTCGTTTGAACGACTGAGTCATTCATGAATGAGATAGATGTTTATGGATTGATTGGTCATTGAATCTTTGAGTCAACCGATTCGTTCAAAATGCTGAATCATTCAGTAATGAGAACGCGTTGCTGTGAGATGCGCGATGGTTCTGCTGTGATCTTTGTTTAACTATTTTCGCTGCTGAAACAGAAAAAAAGTCAATATTGCATGTAAAATGTAAGTGATTTGACTTGTGTGTGTGTGTGTGTGATTGTGTGTGTGATTGTGTCTGTTACAGTGATAAGAGTTTAACCCTTGTTAAACTTTAGGCCTTGTCTTTTTGGATATATATCTTTTTATATTAAAAAATAGTCATACAACCCATATATTTTAAATGTATTGTTTGCTTTAAATTACATTAAGATTGTATGTTTGGTAATTGAACCTGAATGAATTTTAAATGAATGTGCTATATTTCAGATCATATATTTGTTTTCCTTAAAATTTGAACTAACACTAACTTTATTCTCATCTGGATGATAGATTATTTATTTCTGTATAAAATAAAAACACATTTGATTTTTCTTTTTTAATCAATGTAGAATGTGTAACTGAAAAAATAAACAGATTAGGGCTCTGTTTGATGACAAGAAATGAAAACCAATGCGATATGATGAATGTCCAAAAGATGGCTCCCACAGACTGTTTTTAAATAGGATTGTTTGATATTTTTTGCTTTTAAACTGTGTGTGTGTGTGTGTGTAAGAGATTTTGGTTGGGTGACAGTTGTAGTTTACAGTTTGACAAGAGTTTATAGTTTGACAAAAGCACAATGTTGTGTTTTATTGCGAGTGTACACAAATATAAGTAAACACTTTGCAGTTTGAATAATGTCCTGTATGAACAAAAGGACGGAGTATGTCTTTATGTCTACATTGTTCAATTACGCCACACACACACACACACACACACACACACACACACACACACACACACACACACACACACACACACAAACACTATTTTTCTAATCAGATCAGGCAAGTAATATTCTGTCTTGTCTCTTAAAAAAACAATATATATATATGTATATATATATATACACTCACCGGCCACTTTATTAGGTACCCCATGCTAGTAACGGGTTGGACCCCCTTTTGCCTTCAGAACTGCCTCAATTCTTCGTGGCATAGATTCAACAAGGTGCTGGAAGCATTCCTCAGGGAGTTTGGTCCATATTGACATGATGGCATCACACAGTTGCCGCAGATTTGTCGGCTGCACATCCATGATGCGAATCTCCCGTTCCACCACATCCCAAAGATGCTCTATTGGGTTGAGATCTGGTGACTGTGGAGGCCATTTTAGTACAGTGAACTCATTGTCATGTTCAAGAAACCAATTTGAAATGATTAGAGCTTTGTGACATGGTGGAAGTAGCCATCAGAGGATGGGTACATGGTGGCCATAAAGGGATGGACATGGTCAGAAACAATGCTCAGGTAGGCCGTGGCATTTAAACGATGCCCAATTGGCACTAAGGGGCCTAAAGTGTGCCAGGAAAACATCCCCCACACCATTACACCACCACCACCAGCCTGCACAGTGGTAACAAGGCATGATGGTTCCATGTTCTCATTCTGTTTACGCCAAATTCTGACTCTAACATCTGAATGTCTCAACAGAAATCGAGACTCATCAGACCAGGCAACATTTTTCCAGTCTTCAACTGTTCAATTTTGGTGAGCTCTTGCAAATTGTAGCCTCTTTTTCCTATTTGTAGTGGAGATGAGTGGTACCCGGTGGGGTCTTCTGCTGTTGTAGCCCATCCGCCTCAAGGTTGTGCGTGTTGTGGCTTCACAAATGCTTTGCTGCATACCTCGGTTGTAACGAGTGGTTATTTCAGTCACTGTTGCCCTTCTATCAGCTCGAACCAGTCTGGCCATTCTCCTCTGACCTCTGGCATCAACAAGGCATTTCCGCCCACAGAACTGCCGCTCACTGGATGTTTTTTCTTTTTCGGACCATTCTCTGTAAACCCTAGAGATGGTTGTGCGTGAAAATCCCAGTAGATTAGCAGTTTCTGAAATACTCAGACCAGCCCTTCTGGCACCAACAATCATGCCACGTTCAAAGTCACTCAAATCACCTTTCTTCCCCATACTGATGCTCGGTTTGAACTGCAGGAGATTGTCTTGACCATGTCTACATGCCTAAATGCACTGAGTTGCCGCCATGTGATTGGCTGCTTAGAAATTAAGTGTTAACGAGCAGTTGGACAGGTGTACCTTATAAAGTGGCCGGTGAGTGTATATATATATGTGTGTGTGTGTGTGTGTGTGTGTATATATATAAATATAGCTGCGAGCAGCGATGAAAGGGCCAAAGCCGGCGGCACCGCCACCCCGGTTATAGCGCCACCAACTGGCAGCAGGAAGTCTGTCACTTTCAAAAAGCTTTGAAATCAGCTGATTGCTTCAAACTTCACTACTATGATGTAAACACACGGCAGATGTAGACCTGGATGTAGACCTGACCTTTCAGAAGGTTGCTCTCGCATACTTTGTGGTTGACATGTGCCCTCAATGCACACTTTTGCAGAGCCCACACTGATACAAGCTCTACAGCACACTTCTTTTCGACAGTCAAAGCAGGGTTACGTTTTTGCACGTCGTGCACAATAACCCTAAAGGCACCAGGGTGGCGGTGCCACCGGCTTTATATATATATATATATATATATATATATATATATATAAATATAGCTGCGAGCAGCGATGAAGGGCCAAAGCCGGTGGTACCGCCACCCCGGTGCCTTTAGGTAACTAAAGGCACCGGGGTTGCGGTGCCACCGGCTTGGGCCCGTAATCGCTGCTCGCAGCTATATTTTATTATTATTTTTAAATTACTGGGCGAGGGTGACCGCATGGCTAGCAGCCGTCATTTACCCTGCATACCCAGCTGATGCAAGTGTAGGTGAATTCAGAGCCATAGAGAGAGAGAGTGGCGACACTCCCATAGGCCGCCACAGGAACTCTGGAATGAGGAAGTAACGCGTGTCGTGGAGCGGCCGATAGTTCCAAACACTGATTGTTTCTCCATTGAACCCCATTCATTTTCAGTGCTTCAGAAGTACGCTCGCTGGTAAATTAACGAAATTACTGTATTTTTTTACTTTTACACACATTAGCCGACCTCTCGTGAATCTAGTCTGTAGTTATATTTAATGTAGCCAGTTTTAGTAAATGTTTATTGGAAGATAATAGGTTAATTGCAGCGATAGCTTACGTGACCAACACTTCACTAACGTTAGCTAACTTACGGTCACTGATGTATATAATATATAATATTTTTAATAATATTTTATATGTATATATATATATATATATATATATATATAACGTCTCGGTTACGTATGTAACCCTCGTTCCCTGAAGGAGGGAACGGAGACGTAGTCGACGTGTCGACTGATTGGGATCTCACTTAGAGAGCCTGACATCTTCGAGTACTATTAAAACGAGCCAATGAAATTGGCGTGCGTGAAATGCATCACACACTCCGCCCCCGCCCGCGGGTATAAATACGGAAGTGGATGAACGCACTAGTGTTTTTCACTGAGGAGCCGAGCGTAACTCGGAGTCAGCGGTGGTCCAGCAATAGTGGCTACGGGACTACGTCTCCGTTCCCTCCTTCAGGGAACGAGGGTTACATACGTAACCGAGACGTTCCCTTTCAGTCGTTCACGTTCGACGTAGTCGACGTGTCGACTGATTGGGATCCCAATAAAAACGCCATCTAGTGCTGCCACCTTCCAGCGCCTAGACAAAAGCCTCCAGATCCCCCCGCAATAGGCGGGGAAGGGACAGGGCTTAGGCCAGGGAAGTCACTGCTGTTCCTACAGGACCACTGGGAAAGCGTTCCCTGAACATGGAAGGAAGGGACGCTGCGGAAGCCACATCCTGCCTGAAGGGAGGTAATGTGGAGAATACACATATGAACTGGGCGGATGACCGGGCAGTACAACATATGGAACGTCACTGGGGTGGCTCCAGCCAACAGGGGGGAGACTCAACCGAACAGTGACGGCAGAGCAGGCTCTGCCAAGGGAAGACACGGGCTCGCCGCAGGGAGCCGTACCGTGGAAGAATACACATATGGGATCGCCGTAGGGATCACAACATATGGACCCAGCCTAACACAGGTTCCACCAGTGCATACGAGTGATAGGCCTGGCTTCGGACATTCCGCCATGTCCGTTGCCGAAGGGTATGGAGGAACTCAACAGGGTTCGGCTAAAAAGGGGAACTCAACTGGAGCAAGAATTGCGCACGTATCCAGTCCATAGGAGGGGAATGGCGCAGCAAGCCGACACAACGAACCGGGCTAACAGTGAAACTGGCTTCAAGTGAAGGGAGCCCACGGGAAGCAGCGGTTCGGCTAAGGTGTCGCCCAGCCCTCAACTCTAGAATATCTGTCAGCGAAGCACTCTGTGTCAACGCCTAAGCGGGAGCACATACACATTTAAGAGGAGCTCACCACCTAAGTGGACATGAGCATCTCGGGATTACCAAGATGAAGGCAGCCACATCCGTGGGCCAACCTCGCTTGGAAACAGCCTTCCCTCTCTGCTGATTTCCTTAACAGATAAGAGCTGATCTGAGGTCCTATGGCTTGCGTTCTGTGCACGTAACCCCGCAATGAAGCGGACGGACAGAGAAAGCCAGGGCTGGGTCTGCCTCCTCCAGGCAGCGCTTGCAGGCTCACCACCTGGTCCTTTTAAGGGAGAGGTAGGAACCTTGGGCACCTATCCAGGCCGGGGTCTCAGCTAGTGAGAGTTAGCCGGCCCGAATTCCAGGCACAAGTCGTTGACTGAAAGCGAGCAAGTCCCTACCCTCTAGTAGAGACCATGCGAGCAGGAGAACTGTAAAAACAGAAATTTTTAACTCCTGCCTGCAGTGGCTCAGGGGCGGTCTCTGATTGCAAATAGCACCAGAGACAGGCCCAAGAGGATAAAGAGGGGCGCAGGGATGACCCTTGCTCCCTCAGGAACCTGGCGATCAGGACGTGTTTCCCATACTTCTGCATATAATGTCTGTATCATATTGAGGGAGAAGGAACAGCCTACTCCAACCCAACTTGCAGGAAGAGAGCACTGAAATGACCGAACGCTCTCAGGATCTCCTCACAGAGAGAAGACTCAATCAACGAATAGGTTCCACTCCTAACTAGCGAAGCACAACTGCCTTATCTTAAGGGGGTGCTTGCAGAAGAGATGGTCACTACCACATATCCTTGTGATAGCGACCTGAACCTCCCCGTCCAGTTCTTTGAACGCGGGTGCCATCATGCCCCGTCCCTGAAGTATTCAGGGGAAGTCAAGAAGGCTGTCGAGGGAACTAGATCTGGTTGGGGCAAAAAAAAAGGCAACTATCAAGACCTGTTCCTCCTGACTAGCACAGTAGGTGCTTTCTTTCAAGCGACATGCACGCACAAGACAGGAGCACTGCTCAACACTAGATGTGATAATTCACTGAGCTTCAGGAGCAACTCTGCTCAACACCTAAGTGTGATAATTCACTGAGCTTCAGGAGCAACTCTGCTCAACACCTAAGTGTGATAATTCACTGAGCTTCAGGAGCAACTCTGCTCAACACCTAAGTGTGATAATTCACTGAGCTTCAGGAGCATTTCTGCTCAACACCTGAGTGTGATGAACATCACTGAACTTGAGCAGCGCCAAGCGATAATGAATCGCATAGCCGCTTTCTTAGAAGGCTCACTGGGGAACGCATTTCTGCTGGGCCCCGGGGTCAGCTGAAAGCCAGAGTCTATCCAAGGGATGTCCGCTCAGACAGAAACACAACTGGTAGAGGGACGAGTCCGGAGGGCAACAGATGCAACTGTGCGGCCCCGAAGTGGTCCCTGCCCAGCTGGACCGCCAGGGGATTGGAGTCTCCACTCTCCCTGGCCATAGCTGTCGTGAGGCTCGTTGGCGGCACGATTGAGCAGGCTGGAAGAATTTTATAGTGGAATGAAGCGACCTCAGAAGCTTCTGACTCCAAGGAGGAGGTGACGGGCGAGTTGTGACATGCGAGGGAAGCTTAGCGCAACGGTCGCGATGTTATCCTTTCAGACCAGTACCAGCTCGCTGAGCAGCGGTTGCTCAAAGCGAGGTGAACTGCCAACTCGAGGTAACAAATACCAATGCAGTCGGAGGTCGCCCAGGCCTCCGTTAAAGCATGCCCTTTGTACATGGCCCCTCAGTCGGTGTTAGTGAACCTGAAGGTCTGAACACGGGCTGAGAGTTTGGCGGCAGGCCGGAGTGATCTTTTATCACACAGGGCGTGCCGCTCTGCCACGGTCACCTCGGGACTCGATCATAAAACTAGTGCTGAAGCGGTCTTCATATGGAGGAAGCCAAGCGGCTGCGTCTGCCATATGCCCCAGGAGCCTCTGAATTTTCAGTGGGACCCTTTCTCACTTCTAGCACTAGCCTAACACACTCTTCTTGAAGAGACGTGTTGGACCGAGTCCTTCTCCTGAACTGAAACAGAGATACTCAGCCCGAGGGCGAGATTACTCTCTTCCAGTTGACCTGAAAACCCAACTGGCTATGGAGCACTCGAAGGGTAGGACTTGTACTGATACTTCGTACCCTCGACGTCAGCACACAGAATGGTCTGTGGATCGGAAGGATAAAGATCTGAAGTACTGTCCTTCAGGTCGAATGCTGCAGGCCAACCTTGGGGACGGAGCATTTGAAGATGCATCTCTGTGTAGTAATTGAATGGAGGCTTCCGAAAAAGGGCCCGTTTCAATTGACACAGGTCCAAGATGGCCATAACCCACCACCTATCTAGGGCACAAGAATTACGGGACTATAGAACCCGACCTTCATATCGGCCGGAGGAGAGGCAACATCACGTCCTTCGCCAGTAGGACTGCGACGTACGCACACAGGACAGGAGCAGCGCTCAACACGTAGGTGTGATAAATATCACTAACTTAGGAGCATCTCAGCTCAACACCTAGGTATGATGAATATCACTGAGCCAGGGCGAAGCCAAGCGAAATGAATCGCAAGCCGAGTCTGCTGGAAGTTTCAGGGCCAGCTGGAGCGGTAGGAAGCCTCTTCAGGCTACACAGACCGTGCCAGGGGCCAGGAAACCACAGACGTACCCAAGGTGGGGCAGCACGGTGGAGGACAGGGACCCGACTCGGAAGGCCCGGAGGCGGCCCGAAGCAGGGTCTGAGTGTGGTGTATGACACTTACCTGTCTCCACGAGACGGCCAGGGATGCGTGAGAAGGCGGATGACCGGGTCCTCGAACTGCACCCGAGTGCCGGCTGGCGAACAAGAGGAAGCTGAAGGGTGCAAGGCTTTTCAGGGTCACACACCGTCAACTAGCCCTCTTGGGGCCCAGGAAGGGAGAAATTGCTCTTTCTTTGAAAATGTGGGTACCGCTGGTTCCACTTTTATGGAAACCAACGGCGGAACAATACACACACAAAAACAAAAACTTCACTCGGTCCTCTTACGAGTGAAGGGAGTGGCCGGTGACCATCTCCAAGAGCTTTCCCTCTATCCCTGGGTGGCCCGCCTCAGGTTCAACGCCTTCGTCGTCGCTTGCCATCTGGCTTGGCAGCGCCTGAAGCGGGCGGGGCGCCTCTTCTGCGGCCGGCTCCACGCTGAGACCTAGGTGGAGGCTGCTGCGATGGTCCAGCAGGAGCAGAGGCGGCTGCAGGTGGGCGCCCTCGGCGACGAGCAGGCGGAGGATCTGCCACCGACGAACAGGTGGAGGCAGCAGCAGGTCGTCGGGGCAGGATGTGCCGGATAGCCTCCGTCTGCTTCTGGGCGGCCGAGAACTGCTGGGCAAAGTTCTCAACCGCGTCGCCGAACAGCCCAACCTGGGAAATGGGAGAGTCCAGGAACCGAACCTTGTCCGCTTCTCTCATGTCCGCCAGGTTGAGCCAGAGATGGCGCTCCTGGACCACCAGAGTGGACATCGCCAGACCGACTGCGCGAGCTGCAACCTTCGTGCCCCGGAGGGCGAGGTCAGTTGCAGTGCGAAGCTCATCCACGAGCTCACGGTCTGGGCTACCCTCGTGCATATTCATGAGTGCCTGGGCCTGGTGGACCTGAAGCAACGCCATGGCATGCAGAGAGGAAGCGGCTTGCCCACAGGCTTTGTAAGCTCTGCCCGTGAGAACGGACGAGAACTTACAGGCCCTAGAGGGGAGACGAGGATCCCCCTTCCATGAGGTAGCGGTCGCTGGACACAGTTGCATCGCAACAGACCGCTCCACTGGAGGGATAGCCTCGTAACCCTTCGCCGCTCCCCCATCAGGGGCCAGGAAACCACAGACGTACCCAAGGTGGGGCAGCACGGTGGAGGACAGGGACCCGACTCGGAAGGCCCGGAGGCGGCCCGAAGCAGGGTCTGAGTGTGGTGTATGACACTTACCTGTCTCCACGAGACGGCCAGGGATGCGTGAGAAGGCGGATGACCGGGTCCTCGAACTGCACCCGAGTGCCGGCTGGCGAACAAGAGGAAGCTGAAGGGTGCAAGGCTTTGCAGGGTCACACACCGTCAACTAGCCCTCTTGGGGCCCAGGAAGGGAGAAATTGCTCTTTCTTTGAAAATGTGGGTACCGCTGGTTCCACTTTTATGGAAACCAACGGCGGAACAATACACACACAAAAACAAAAACTTCACTCGGTCCTCTTACGAGTGAAGGGAGTGGCCGGTGACCATCTCCAAGAGCTTTCCCTCCATCCCTGGGTGGCCCGCCTCAGGTTCAACGCCTTCGTCGTCGCTTGCCACCTGGCTTGGCAGCGCCTGAAGCGGGCGGGGCGCCTCTTCTGCGGCCGGCTCCACGCTGAGACCTAGGTGGAGGCTGCTGCGATGGTCCAGCAGGAGCAGAGGCGGCTGCAGGTGGGCGCCCTCGGCGACGAGCAGGCGGAGGATCTGCCACCGACGAACAGGTGGAGGCAGCAGCAGGTCGTCGGGGCAGGATGTGCCGGATAGCCTCCGTCTGCTTCTGGGCGGCCGAGAACTGCTGGGCAAAGTTCTCAACCGCGTCGCCGAACAGCCCAACCTGGGAAATGGGAGAGTCCAGGAACCGAACCTTGTCCGCTTCTCTCATGTCCGCCAGGTTGAGCCAGAGATGGCGCTCCTGGACCACCAGAGTGGACATCGCCAGACCGACTGCGCGAGCTGCAACCTTCGTGCCCCGGAGGGCGAGGTCAGTTGCAGTGCGGAGCTCATCCACGAGCTCACGGTCTGGGCTACCCTCGTGCATATTCATGAGTGCCTGGGCCTGGTGGACCTGAAGCAACGCCATGGCATGCAGAGAGGAAGCGGCTTGCCCACAGGCTTTGTAAGCTCTGCCCGTGAGAACGGACGAGAACTTACAGGCCCTAGAGGGGAGACGAGGATCCCCCTTCCATGAGGTAGCGGTCGCTGGACACAGTTGCATCGCAACAGACCGCTCCACTGGAGGGATAGCCTCGTAACCCTTCGCCGCTCCCCCATCAAGGGTAGTGAGGGGGGAGGAGTTACTCAGGCGGTTTCTGGCAGAGAAAGGTGCCATCCATGCCTCTTGTCAACTCCTCATGCACTTCAGGAAAGAAAGGTACCAGAGCGGCGGGCTGAGAACCAGACCGGCCCGCTCCGATAAACCAATCATCCAACCGAGACGGTTCGGGACACGGTGGAGGGTTCCACTCGAGCCCTACCGCCTCGGCGGCCTTTTACAGAGGGACCAGCAGTCTCGTCGGGGAGCTCCACCGGCTGCGGTGCAAAAGAGGAGTGAGGGACCCACGGGGCTTTGCCGGGCGGATTACCCGTCACAGTAATCCTCAGATCACCCAGCCCAGACGGCGCTCCCTGCCTCTTCTGGGAAGGTAACCCAGAAGAACCAGTAGAACGGGGCCTGGGGGTGGGGACTCCACCTTCGCGAACGAAGGCGAGTCTTGATCTTAGCACCGAGATGATCATGTTCCCACAGTGAGAACATGAATCATCCACAAGAGCTGCTTCAGCGTGCTCTAAGCCCAAACACGTGATACAACTCTTGTGACCGTCAGAGGGGGACAGAGCCCTACCGCACCCAGAAACGCACGGATGGAATGGCATCTTGAAAAAGACACAAAACTCACCCGTGTTGCTCTTTCCGAAATGGGACCCGTCACCAGTGCCGGAGCACACAAGGAATGACCGCGGCAACACTGAATTCAGCGAACTAAAAACAGTGAAGCACTCACTTTTCCACCCTCAACCAACCGTCAACACACACACAAATACAGTGAAATTTGCTTGCTGTTAAAACAGCAGTTGAGAGCTCAAAGCTCGCGATCACCGCTGTACTCGCGCTGTAGAACCACCAGCACCGGGAGAGTCTTCCAGAAAGAACACCGACACACTCGCTCGTTGAAACAACAGCACTCTTCAGAGACATCAAAGACGATCGGCTCCGAAGTGAAAGACACTAGTGCGTTCATCCACTTCCGTATTTATACCCGCGGGCGGGGGCGGAGTGTGTGATGCATTTCACGCACGCCAATTTCATTGGCTCGTTTTAATAGTACTCGAAGATGTCAGGCTCTCTAAGTGAGATCCCAATCAGTCGACACGTCGACTACGTCGAGCGTGAACGACTGAAAGGGAACCTATATAATATTATACACACACACACACACACACACACACAATTCATTTATTTAAATGGGTTAGGGAGGGTTATGCATGTGCTTATATGTATTTAGGAACATAGTTAATTCACTCATTAACTATCTCTCCGGTTTAATTTTATGAAGAATATTTTTCGGTTGAATATTTACCAAACATTGCTGTAAATATAGTCGTTGCTTTCTACGTTATGGGAGCAGTCTATTTCCCTCCTAAATCGTTCATTTGTACATGCACAGCGTAATTATTTATATGTTATGTTGGTTGGAGTTCTGAACGGACGGCAGATCTCTGCGTGATCACGAAGGCTAATGGCTGAAGCGGAATATATAAGCAAGATCACGGGAATCAATAGCCTAATACAGCCCAGTTGTGCTGAAATAAATATCATGAGACGTCCATCATCAGATGAATGACATGGAAAAGTTAAGTTAGAGCCGCTAAAGCCAGTGCTACCCATGCGAACATGAACACTAGCGTTTCCCTCCAAAAATATAGCCTAAAACTTATCTAAGTTGTCACCCTGCCTCTCCAAATGCAAAACTGACATTAACAAAATGCAATAACAGCTGAAAAAGTACTTGGGTGTGTGTTTTATTTTATATTTACCGTTTAATAATGCAATCGCTGCAGTCTGTCCATAGAAGAACATGACAGCCCGCGTGTGTTGTGGAACTATTGGGCTTACATGAGCCACGTGACAGCCGCCGCGGCGACATCAAAGCGTGTCGCAACTCTTTCTCTCTCTGCCTCTGGGTGAATTTATATCTACACAGAAGAAAGCCCTTTCTAGTCTATTCCCCAGTACGGGGTGTGTCAAGTATATTAGTCTGGTTGTTTGATGAGAAAAAGATGAAATGTAGTTGCAATAAACGAGATAAGAATCCGCACAACGGAGGACTCTTATTCTGCGGGCCCTGAGGAACAACTGATGATGGAAAAGTTTGATCTTCGGCTGACAAATCAGAGGAAAGGGGCGTTTCATTCCCGCCCACGTGTGGAAATCAAATATTCCAGCTGTTTATTAATTTTTCTACCCCAGAATGAAAAACGAAAAATCAAGCGCAATTCTTGTTTTTCGTTTTTTGGTAAAAATGAAAAAACGAAAAAGGAACTGTTTTCTCATTTTTCTACTTTCAATAATTAAAAAACGACTGAATGAATGATACACGGATTGTACTGGTGCAGCTTTTTTAATTCCTCGGTATGAAGTAGCAGTTAAAAAGAGGACAACAGATTACCTGTCAGTCCACACGGTGGAGTTAGTAGCCATTTTACTGGCGTTAGGGTGGGTGGAAGGAAATAGTCAGAACCAAGGAGTTATTATTGCCTCAGACAGTTTATCAGCATTATTACGCATTCAATCGTGGAGAGCATCATGTAGACAGGACATCATTCATCAAATACTCCACATGCTCCTCATACTTCATAATAAAAGAGTAGCTGTCTCTTTCCTTTGGGTTCCTGCTCATGTAGGGGTGGAAGGAAATGAAGTTGTAGATGTGCTAGCAAAAAACTCTATAAAGCATGAAACAGTAGATGTGCACATACCAATAAGTAGAGCAGAGGTTAAAACCATTATAAAACAACATTATAAAACCATTAAAATATGGCAGGAATATTGGAACAGAGCGGATACAGGACGTCATCTATACAGTATTCAAAATCAAGTAGTCACAAGCATGAGGAAGGGCAGAAGCCCAAGGGAGGAGATGTTAGTGTCACGTCTTAGAATGGGTCACACTGGTTTAAATGCAACATTGTATAAAATAGGAAAACACCCCACTGGATTATGCACTTATTGTAATGTACAAGAGACAGTGAAACATATATTGTTAGACTGCAAAAAATATGAAGAAGATAGAATAGAATTAAAGGCACAATGGATGAACAAAGTTTTACACTTGAGTGTTTATTGGGGAAAACATCTGGGAAAATACACAAGCTGTTAATTTTGTTTTTAAAAAACACTGGGCTAGGCGAAAGAATTTAATAGAAGTTCCTCTATCTCTTTTGGATGCCAGTTTAATGTTCACACTCCAGTCTAGTAGGTGGCGGTAATTCACCTTTGAGATGAGTTGCCAACCGCCATTAAAACCTGAAAGAAGAAGAAGAAGAAGAAGAAGAAGTGTCGGTACATTGTCTAATGTTTCCCGTTCCCCGTGATCATCCAGCACGTTTCAGGTTCTGTTGTTGTTTTGTATTTATTAGTTGTGTTCCCCCCCAAAGTTATGTCAATCTCACTGGAACAAAGTGATCAATTTAAATAAGGAAATTGACTTTTAAAGCACTTCAAATATACATAGATAGTAAACAGGCATCTAAATTGTAAAGGGATAGTTAGGAGGGTTATGAAAATCTCAGACCTATACAGAGAAAACAGAAGTTAGCATGATACTGTACATGTTCAACAATTGTTTTAAACCATACAAAATATCCAAAATCTGTGTGAATAAACCCGAACCCGCCCTGCAGTAATTAACAGAACACCCGACAGAAACACTCATTTTAGTCCGTACCCGACCCGTTTGACATAAAAACCGCGAACCGGACCCGCATTAAATCTCCGACATGACGTAATGTTAGACAAAAATAATTTTCTCATAGGGTAACCAAACACAAGCACTAAAACCAACATTAGGCTGAGTCAATGCACTTAATTAAACATTGCATTAAACACCACAAGCAAAATAATAGAACAAAGAATGTTTTATTAGGCCCATTTACCTGTAAGCTTAAAGCTAGTAAATATTTAAGCAGATTCAGTCGGCATTTAAAGTTGTTCTCTCTTCTGAAACTCAGCAGTGATGCTGCCTGAATCATAATCATAATCACACACTAGTTCGTTGGCCAGAGGAGAACTGAGACTGAGTCTGGTTTCTCACGAGGGTTTCTCCATTCTGTCACTGATGGAGTTTTGGTTCTGTGGTGGATTTTTAATATATAAGATTAATGATGTTACAATGTTTTTTGATGATACAGGATATTTTGCTGATGTCACTAACAAAGGGTAATGAAAGGTGGGGGGCTTGCTTTAAACAATTTAACCAATCATATTGACAGAGCGTGACATGTTAGTCATGATGATTCTATTTTGCTGTGTCTGGCTTTATCCTATAAAGCTTGTTGTATTCTTCTTTTTGGTTGAGATTCTCTGAGAACTCCCGGCCGTAATAAAGAGCATTTAAAGGACAATTACTCAAGTCTGTCTGTCATTGAAGCTGCGCAGCAAGAGAACAAGTAAGTTAGAATTATAGACTCTGGATGCTGTAGTCGACTGGAGACTCGCTGATGTATAGTTAGGGAGCGGATGCTGTAGTCGACTGGAGACTCGCTGGAGTATAGTTAGGGAGCGGATGCTGTAGTCGACTGGAGACTCGCTGATGTATAGTTAGGGAGCGGATGCTGTAGTCGACTGGAGACTCGCTGATGTATAGTTAGGGAGCGGATGCTGTAGTCGACTGGAGACTCGCTGATGTATAGTTAGGGAGCGGATGCTGTAGTCGACTGGAGACTCGCTGATGTATAGTTAGGGAGCGGACGCTGTAGTCGACTGGAGACTCGCTGGAGTATAGTTAGGGAGCGGATGCTGTAGTCGACTGGAGACTCGCTGATGTATAGTTAGGGAGCAGATGCTGTAGTCGACTGGAGACTCGCTGATGTATAGTTAGGGAGCGGATGCTGTAGTCGACTGGAGACTCGCTGATGTATAGTTAGGGAGCGGATGCTGTAGTCGACTGGAGACTCGCTGATGTATAGTTAGGGAGCGGATGCTGTAGTCGACTGGAGACTCGCTGATGTATAGTTAGGGAGCGGATGCTGTAGTCGACTGGAGACTCGCTGATGTATAGTTAGGGAGCGGATGCTGTAGTCGACTGGAGACTCGCTGATGTATAGTTAGGGAGCGGATGCTGTAGTCGACTGGAGACTCGCTGATGTATAGTTAGGGAGCGGACGCTGTAGTCGACTGGAGACTCGCTGGAGTATAGTTAGGGAGCGGATGCTGTAGTCGACTGGAGACTCGCTGATGTATAGTTAGGGAGCAGATGCTGTAGTCGACTGGAGACTCGCTGATGTATAGTTAGGGAGCGGATGCTGTAGTCGACTGGAGACTCGCTGATGTATAGTTAGGGAGCGGATGCTGTAGTCGACTGGAGACTCGCTGATGTATAGTTAGGGAGCGGATGCTGTAGTCGACTGGAGACTCGCTGGAGTATAGTTAGGGAGCGGATGCTGTAGTCGACTGGAGACTCGCTGATGTATAGTTAGGGAGCGGATGCTGTAGTCGACTGGAGACTCGCTGGTGTATAGTTAGGGAGCGGATGCTGTAGTCGACTGGAGACTCGCTGGTGTATAGTTAGGGAGCGGATGCTGTAGTCAACTGGAGACTCGCTGATGTATAGTTAGGGAGCGGATGCTGTAGTCGACTGGAGACTCGCTGATGTATAGTTAGGGAGCGGATGCTGTAGTCGACTGGAGACTCGCTGGAGTATAGTTAGGGAGCGGATGCTGTAGTCGACTGGAGACTCGCTGATGTATAGTTAGGGAGCGGATGCTGTAGTCGACTGGAGACTCGCTGATGTATAGTTAGGGAGCGGATGCTGTAGTCGACTGGAGACTCGCTGATGTATAGTTAGGGAGCGGATGCTGTAGTCGACTGGAGACTCGCTGGAGTATAGTTAGGGAGCGGATGCTGTAGTCAACTGGAGACTCGCTGATGTATAGTTAGGGAGCGGATGCTGTAGTCGACTGGAGACTCGCTGATGTATAGTTAGGGAGCGGATGCTGTAGTCGACTGGAGACTCGCTGATGTATAGTTAGGGAGCGGATGCTGTAGTCGACTGGAGACTCGCTGATGTATAGTTAGGGAGCGGATGCTGTAGTCGACTGGAGACTCGCTGATGTATAGTTAGGGAGCGGATGCTGTAGTCGACTGGAGACTCGCTGATGTATAGTTAGGGAGCGGATACTGTAGTCGACTGGAGACTCGCTGATGTATAGTTAGGGAGCGGATGCTGTAGTCGACTGGAGACTCGCTGGAGTATAGTTAGGGAGCGGATGCTGTAGTCGACTGGAGACTCGCTGATGTATAGTTAGGGAGCGGATGCTGTAGTCGACTGGAGACTCGCTGGAGTATAGTTAGGGAGCGGATGCTGTAGTCGACTGGAGACTCACTGGAGTATAGTTAGGGAGCGGATGCTGTAGTCAACTGGAGACTCGCTGATGTATAGTTAGGGAGCGGATGCTGTAGTCGACTGGAGACTCGCTGATGTATAGTTAGGGAGCGGATGCTGTAGTCGACTGGAGACTCGCTGATGTATAGTTAGGGAGCGGATGCTGTAGTCGACTGGATACTCGCTGATGTATAGTTAGGGAGCGGATGCTGTAGTCAACTGGAGACTCGCTGATGTATAGTTAGGGAGCGGATGCTGTAGTCAACTGGAGACTCGCTGATGTATAGTTAGGGAGCGGATGCTGTAGTCGACTGGAGACTCGCTGATGTATAGTTAGGGAGCGGATGCTGTAGTCGACTGGAGACTCGCTGATGTATAGTTAGTGCCCTAGCGCATCGCCAACAACGATTGTTACTCCGAATCAATGTCCTGACCTGGTCGGAGGTAAGCTTATTGAAGGATGCACACTGGCTTAGATAATGTTCAGTCTTATCACAGAATGGACAATAACGTTTCACTTTAGAAGGTTTAGTTTGTGAAACGGGGCCCTTCCGAGAGACTGGAGTCTCAAACGGGGGTTCTCCAACCCCATGCAGGATGGTCACAGTTCTCTTTCCAGAGTCTGGCTTAGCGTGAAATACTTTAGACATCAGCTCGGCATCGTAGCTGTGGCACCATGATTCGTAACGGAGCCAGTTCGAAAGGTCCTAACCAGATTAGGGGTTGTGCCGGGTTGGTGGAGCATATGGCGACGAAAGTCAGCGCGCAGCTCAGGGGGAAGCTTACATAGAAGTCGCGCAACATGGGACCCACAACTCAGTTCCAGTTCACCATCGTGTCCCAAGGTTCTCAATAGGCCCACTAGTGACTGTACCTGGAGAGCGAACCTCTGGAAGGCAGATATATCACCTCGCTTAATGTCAGGACTCTCAAGAACGACAGCAATCCTCCTTAAGGCAAGCTGATGTGGTTGGCCGAATTTCTCATGAAGGGCAGCCATTGTATCAGTGAATGGGGTAAGGGAGTTCAGATAAGCATCCGCTATCATTCTAGCCTCCTCAAGCCTAAGATGATCCACTAAGATCTGGTATTTGAAAAGTTCCGTCCCATCCGGAGGGAGCAGGTTCTCTAAAGCTATTCGGAGTCGGGCAAACTCACCAGGATCAGGCCGGCTGAACTTAGGAATTGTAGGGGTAGGTCCTCTGTACACGTATTCAGACCTAGAAGGTGCTGCAACGGGACGATTGGGTTCTGCCTTTAGCGCTAAATTTGGAGGAATCGAATAAGCAGGCACAGAGCTGAACCGTGGAGAGATAGGCACTGATGTGTGGTTGGCAGGTAAAGGCATGGCCGTAGGTGTTAGCAACTCTTGAAGCTCTTTAGGGGTAGGAGGTGGAGGAAATCCCCAAACATCAGGAACATAATGTTGAGGATGGCGTGACTGATTAACTGTGGAAACAAAGGGATACTTTCTGGTCTCTGGCATCACATGTGGGTGAATCGTGGCACCCGTATCTGACAGCGCAAGGGCATCCACCCGTGTTCTCAGGTCAACGTCAGGCTCAGGCCACGGCGGTGGGGGAAGCTCAGCGACGTGTCTATTTTCCACCAAGGTTGTGGATTCATACGGCCTCACGGGGGGACTGGATAACTGAGACGCTGTCGGCTGTGCTGGCGATAGGTTCTCTCCTTTAGCTTGACTGAGCTTGACTCGAAGGGACTGAGCCACCTGAACTAATTCTCTGACATCTGCACGGACTTCTCTCAACTCCCTTAAGTCAGCCTGGAAAGCCTGATGTGTCTGCATTAGTTGTGCATGCTCCTGGCGCAAATGCTGTCGCTCACTGTCATGGGCAGAGGTAGTGAAATCAGCTGCCGAAGGCGATGAGAAGGATCGCTGAGGAAATACAACATGCTGTGGAGGTAGATAATTCGAGGACATGATCTGTGATCCACCAGAACATACCAGGTCACCATCAGGGGCAATGGCGTAAGGCTGGAAGGATGAGGGAGGAGTCCGGTGGACAGGTGCCTCCCAGGTGTGTGGAACATCATGCTCAGCGACAGGTCTGCCTCGGGTATAATGTACCTCATACTGCTGTAGGTAAGCTGGAGGACGAGTATTGCGCTTAGGGCGAGTTCCTCCAATCATCTCCTCATCAGAGTCCATAACTTCAGAGGGGAATACTCAATCCGGCTCGAAGGACCAATTTGTTGGAGAGGTTTTGGACTGTTAGGTTCTGATTAGGTGATGGATGAGTAAACCCTTCTGGGTGCCGGTAAGAGCACAAATAATGAGGAGACAGGTGTTCAGATTAATTCTTTGTATCAGAGGTAGAGGGATGAGCCACAAAGGTATATTCAATGATGTACATACTAGTCTGGAAAATAAGTACAATAAAGAGAATGAATAAACTAAATATATACAATAATAAGCATTCACTGTTACATAATGAAAATAATTATTCTTAATACGCATCATTGACATTTCTCTACTCAACATCCAGTTAAATAAACAGAAACGAGGTCTCCACAGGTAAATACACGATGTAAACGACCATTTGTCATCAATAACATACAGTGCCCATATATGGATAACATCATAGCTCAAATGAAGAGCATTCACACAAACATGACGCTGATCATTCGTCTGGTATTAGAACATCTTAACAGATCAACATCACATCATTAATAACCCATAACACCGATCTGCTGCATAATAAGGAATGAATAATCACACTTTAAATAATATTACTGATCTGAATAACACAGAACGATCGCTACAGGACATGTCCGGACATGCACGTTTGTCACGGACGCATAACTCTAGTCAGATCAAATTTAACACAAATATAATCAAATTGGCTTACTTTGAGGTCAGTGACTAACATCATGATATTACAGCTGCAGCAATCACCACGAACGAACAGGAATCGACAACTTTACAGCTGACAGCTCGCACAGATCACACATACACAGCAGATAGCGGCAGCTCAACTAACTACTGTACACTGTTTGGCATATTACCATGACTACGGTTTCAGAATAAAAGTCCCGACTGAATGAGCCTTTAATACAATCGCTATAAAGCCAAAACAATCTCTGTTACCGTAAATTGTATGTTTATCTCTGTAAAGCTGCTTTGAAACAATCTCCATTGTTAAAAGCGCTATATAAATGAAGATGACTTGACTTGACCCGTTAATACGAACAATTCAGACTCGGACTGCAGTTTCACTGGATCTTTTATTCCTGATATAAACAGAAATAAATGCCTGTTTGAGTGAATTGGCCTTGTTTTCTATAAAATAAATATGGATGTACACTTGTCACCATGTGCTCTTCTTTTCCACATATTTAGGCCAAAGACAAAAATATAACTTAAAAAGGGTACAATGACAAAAATAATCACACTGGTAAGTAAATTTACATTCTACACAAGGGTTAAGAGTGAAATATAGATATAAAAGCAATAATTATAATGTAGATTAATTAAGATTATCAGGAGTAAGGATTAGCACACCTCTTCAATGCAAAAGGGAAGAGGAGGAGCCTCTAACCCGAACAGGAAATGATGTTGGTTTGTGACATCACAACAATTAAAGGGGAAAGGACTCATTTCAATCAGGCAGGAATATTATCAGGTTCATCTAAATTAACAATTTGGTGTGCATTTTACTAGACAATACATACATTTAACTGTATAATTTCTAAACCTGTTACATAAGGCATGTTTATAAAAGCTGCTTAACACCAGTTTCTAATCAGTATAGTAAACTCTAAATGTCGATCATTGAAAACTAACTTTACCGCTGCGCTGGTTTCTTTCTCTTTAGCATCTGTTCCAGTGTGTTTGGGAGTTTCTTCAGACGGAAGTCTTTCCTACGCAACAGAGGACTTGTTGTTGTTGTTGTTCAGTTTCTTCTGTACTGGATGACGGACGAGTTTCTGCTCGAAGATTCCCATTCATTTTACTTTCACACATTACACTATAATCGGCCTGGAATGCCTTCATGTTTCCTGTAACAAAACTGTGCCATTTCTATAAAGGATGTTTTTCCAGGTTGTTCCACTTGTCCTAAAACAGTTTAACTGGAGGCACGGGTTCTCTGCTCAGTGGCTTTCTGCTGGGTTACGTATGTGTGTTTGGTTGGATTGAAGGATGTCTTGTTTTCAAGGTTGTTAAAGAGGTCTAACTACCTCATATGTCTTTCAATCTTTTGCAAACACATTGGCCCTCATTTATCATTCTTGCGTATATGTAGTGATGTGACATTTGAACCGAGGCATCGGAGCTTGTGTCGAGAAAAAATGGGCGTGCCAGATGAAGCCGCGATTCGAGGCTTGTGTTGTTAACGTGAAAATCACGTGACTGATGACAAACGAGGCCTCGGTTTGTGTGGATACGTCATCGGTTCGGTCTGAGTGTCTCTTCTGGATAAAGGGGGTTGGAAACTCGCGCCACCTTGTGGGTGTTGCAGGAGTAGAAGCACTTGTAGCGTGTCAGAGAGTCAGAGTTAGAGAAATCTCATTGTCGTTATTGTGTCATATATGTGTTAGGGCTGTATATTATTACATTATATCAGGTTAGAATAGTTATTAATAATAATGAATAATTGTTATTATTAATTATAGTAGCTATATTATAGTCTTGTTATATTAATTAGATAAAATTATTTGGATTGCTTTGGATTTTTGGTAGCTTAGATTTTTGGATCTGGACTGGACTGCTTTTTTGTTTTGGATTGCCCTTTTGGATTTGTTAGCTTTTTATGATATCTTCCTTTTTCATGGAAATGGAGCCAGCAAGAAAGAGGAGATCCTCCCCTGTCTGGGCTCAACAGAAGCATCAGTATCTTCATTTATACCCGCTGGCACTGACATCCTCTGTTCCTTGTGAAATGATATTTTTCCAAGGCTGGTGAGGTTTTGTCCAAGAAGAGGAATTGTCTAAACCCCAACACACTTCAAAACATTCATTTTCTCAATAAAAATCTATTGCAATCCTTCCTTCATCCACCCCAAACTGTGGTGTTTACTGCAGTTTACTTTATTACACTCCCTCGAGTCCCTCCACCATAAGCACTGCACTCAACACAGTCACTTTTGTTGTTCATACTGTCCCTATCCAATACTTTTTGGAATAATTAATTAACTGTGTGTGTGACAGTTGTCTCTGTACAAGTAAATGCAGACAGAGAAATATACACGTTTTATTTCATACCCAGGCAATGGACAAATGTCTGCACAGATCTCTTTATTATTGCAAATGAAAGGTTACAGAGACATTAACTCATATTTAGAAGAAGATAAATAAATAAAACATTGCGGGAGGGGGGCGGGTCATTGTTTCAGAATGAATTAATTTGCCTGCAATTTCTTTGTACAGTAGCTAGGTGTCACTAGTGAGCAATGCTGAATGAAGCTTCGAGTAATGAACCTTTGGGTGAAGCAATGGTCTGCGAGGTCTCAGTGGTTCAGGAAGCCTCATCTTGCCATCACTACGTATATGTTGGCGTAAGATTATGCTTACACTCCTCTCACCGCCTGATTTATGAAGCTGTGCGTACCTTTGAAATCCAGGTGTACGCAATACCTGCCCTTGATAAATCCCGCGGCTGAAAACGATCGGCATTAGAATAGCACGCCCCTATATATTCAAGTCTCCGCTTCCCCCACGCCCTCATTTTACGCCATGGACACACGGAAGACGGCAAAGAAGAGAAACTTCTCCGACGTGGAGCCGAAATGACCTATCACAATGCAATATTTTACAGCACGTCTTTTGAAACAATTAGCATTCAATTTCGAATCACGTCACAAGTTACATGTATTGGGGTGTACTGATGATGATGAAGTGATGTGGAGTACCATTCATTCACATTAATAATTGCATGACAATTTGTAATATTCTTATTATTATTATGATTTTTATTATTAATGACGCTTGTTATTTAGGAGAAGAACGTCGTTATTATTATTTGTATTATTATTATTATTTAAAAGAAGAAGAATGTTTTTTTTTTTTTTTTTGTCAGTCTGAATTATTTTTTGGTCATTGAAAGCCTTTCGTTACCGAACCCAGTCCGTGCGCACCCGCCGGGGATAACCATGAAGCGTCAGGTAAAGCGCACAGGCTCGCAACTGAAGGAATACATATGGCTACAAATCAAATGCTTTGGTAAAGTCACACAAATTAAACATTGAAGTCCATGTTGCACAAAAATAAACACTGAAGTTTATAATTATTATGTTGTTGTTGTTGGTCATAATATATCATATCTTTTAGTTTGTCAGTGCGTTTTGTGGTGTTAGGGATTGTTTTTCTGCGCATTTCCGCACTAACTCCGCACGTGCGTACATGTACACCTCCTGCTCCTGAGCTGCCGTAGGATTAGAGCGTGCCGTACGCCAACGTCCATATTGATAAATCTCAAAGTCACCGTGGTTTTGGGTGTACGCTGGAAATTTGGTGTACGCACTTTTGATAAATGAGGGCCATTGACTTTGAGATTCACAAGAGATTTTTTCTTTTTTTTCTTCCTCCCTCTCACTCTCTCCATCTTTCCCTCCCTTTCTCTCTCGTATTCAGATTAGTGTTATTGCCATGGTAAAGGGGAGGTTACATATTGCCAAAGCATATAGTATCATTTAATATACATCCATCCGATTTATATATATATATATATATATATATATATATATGTGACCTTTGGGTTTTGTTTTCTCTTTCGCGACCCGGTTTGTCCCACCCTTCATTAGCACACAGACACGAATTGTGGATGATATCAGGCTTTATTTCCTGCACACTGCACACAGAGCAGTGAAGAGAAAAGAAGATCGTAAGTCGTACGGTTTAAACTCCACCCACAGCAGTTCTCTTTAGCTCTGCTCCACTCAATATCACAGTAAACATTACTCATTCACATTATATTGTACTGAAAACAGTAAACAAAAATAAAACAAATCTGAAAATGTAATAATCCTTCCAGAAAAATTACATATTTTGTAAACAATTCAATGTTGTCTTGTCTTTCTTAACTTTTTGGTTTGTGATCGTATAAAACTGATTACACAGCTTACATCATCCATTTTATGTAACTCTTAAATGTATGAAATTAATGGAAATAACATCTGGTATTTTTAGTAAAACCATGAATTAAGTGGCTACATGAACAGAGTAAATTCTTAAACACTATATGATTAAAACATTTACCTGCACACAGAGCAGTGAAGAGAAAAGAAGATCGTAAGTCGTACGGTTTAAACTCCACCTATTAAAAATACATTTCACCTCGTTAGAAAGCACATGGAAAATGACGCAGTTAGAAAGATCGTAGAGTGCATCCAAACGGACATAAAACGACCCATCAATATAAACAGAAAACACTCTCTACAAATCAATCAGTGTCTACTGTGAACAATCCTTTTATAAAGTGTCAAACATTTGATATGAAATTATATATTTTTAGCTTTTAGTGTGGAGCGACCACAGAAACGACTCACCCACAGCAGTTCTCTTTAGCTCTGCTGCAGATCATACGAACACAGTGGCCTATAGCGCCACCAATAGGAAACGCAATCCCATTATTGCAGGATTTATTTAAAGAACTCGCAACCTATAATTTTTTATCCCGTCACATACACCCCCCTTAAATCCTGCTTAATGGGGACATACCATAACAGGAAAAACCAACAGCGAAGAAAGAGGGGAAAAAAAAGAGGAGAAAAAAAAAAAACGGGGTATGGAACTCCCACTTAATGTTTTCAATCAATAAAGAATAAAAGAAAATGCACATGGAGTATGATTAACTGTCAATCAATTGATTCTCCCATAAGGAGCACAGAAAGATAAGGAAGGCGCCTATTCCCAATCTCACAGTAGACCAAAGAGATGCCTGTTACACCTCAACATTTCATTATATACTAACTCCCAATTTGATATCAAATCTCTGTATCAATATGTTCCCTTTGTGTTCTCAACTACACATGGAATCAAATGTCACTGTTTATGTGAAAATGTTTTTAACTAAATAAACAAAAGAACTCATTGTAGAGTCTGAACTGTGTATGTTTTGTGTGTTCATCTCATAAAGCAGTCTTTTAGGAGGCTTAATGACTCTGCCAAGTCTAGTTTGAGTCACTACTGCATCAACATGTCTTGGCTGTGTGCACACCACAGGTTCCTCTGTGTCCTCATGCACGAACAGTTCTCCTTGAGTCGAATCAGAGTCTTGAGCTACCACTTCAGGTAAATTGACAACACTTTGTGCATGTCCATCACTACTTTCAACATTACTTTGCACTGTGACATCACTCCTTTCATTCAAACTCCCAGCGTCAACACTCATGGAATCCAGGATCTCTGACACACATTCCGACACATCAGGTAAGTCTATACGGTTTGTATGACCCTCGTTCTCAACAACACCATCAGGACTACTCAATATCCAGTTTGCAGTTCTGTCATCAGGGTCAATTCCGTTTCCTTGAGCCAATTCCTCATTCATGTCATCACACCGTTGATCCTGGTTCTGGGGCGCAGCAATTGGTAGGAAGTTCACAGGCAACAAGAAATTTCTATGGACTACCCTCACTTTGTCTGAAGTGATTGACCGAATTCTGTAAACATTGATATCAGGGTACACCACCATGACTTCATATGGAGACGACTCCCACTTGTCAGCAACTTTTCTTCTGCCTCTCTCACCCCTGTTCGCAACCAGCACTCTATCCCCAACAGCCAGTGGATATCCCTTCACCTTTCTGTTATACAGTCTGCCATGCCGTTCCTGTTCCTTCAAAGTATGCACCTGTGCTATACGTGCTGCTTCACGCAAGTCATTCTTCAACTTAGACACAAAGTCCTTGAAATCCACCACATCCTCATTGAAAAGCACATTCTGAAACAGGACAACAATTGGAAGACGAGGAACTCTGCCAAACATAAGAAAGAAGGGTGCAAAACCTGTTGTCTCATGTTCCGTGCAGTTGTAACAGAAGGTAAGTTGCTGTAGCATTTGTGGCCATTTTGATTTCGCTTTAGGAGGTAATGTCCTGATCATACTACCCAGAGTCCTATTGAACCTCTCAGCAATGCCATTACCCATGGGGTGGTATGGTGTTGTGTGTGACTTGTCCACACCCGCCATGGTCAACAGTTCCTTGATTAGCTCACTTTCAAAATTAGCCCCCTGGTCAGAATGAATTCTCTTGGGAAATCCATAAACTAAAAAGAAGTCATTCCAGAGCCTTTTCGCAACTTGTTTGGCAGACTGATTCTGGCACGGAAAAGCATGGGCCATTTTTGTAAAATGATCTGTCACAATCAACACGTCCACCGACTTTCCTTCTCTGAGCTCTGCCGACCAAAAGTCGATGCAGACCAGCTCAAGTGGCTCTGATGTGCGGATACTGGCTAACGGAGCACAAGCATTGGGTTCTGAAGTTTTACCAACCACACAGCGACACCAATTCGTCACATAATCATCAACATCTTTCCTCATTCCAATCCAGAAGAATCGTTGTCTCGCTAGTGACACTGTTCGACTACGACCTTGATGTCCTGCTGCATCATGGATTCCCTAAAGAACTTCTGCTTTTAAGGAAACAGGTACAACAAACAGGTACAGTTTCTTGTTCAGCTTCGGATCTCTCTTCACCTTATACAGCACACCGTCACAGATGACCAGTTTATCATGGTGTTTCAACAATCTCCGCACACTTTTGGATTCCTTGGCTTGTTCTTTCTTAGATGGTTTCCGACATCTTTCAATGTAGTAACGAATCCGACACAAGGTGCTATCCAACTCCTGCTCCTGAACAATGGTACTGTGCTGTAACAGAGGGCTTAACTGTTGCGGTGGTGAGATAGCTGGCACCGTCCCCAGTACTTCACTCAAGCCGCCAGTAGAATGTGCTGCCAACACCGCAGAAACTTCTTCGCTCCCAGAAGAACCTGAAGACAAGAGTCCATCACTGTTTGGGTCACAAGAACCTTTGCCACCCTTCTGTACGACTTGATGATTACTTGTGCACTTGAAAGCATCCTGGACAGAATTGTCAACAACACCACTGACATCCTTCAAGAGAGACAGGTAAGGTTCAGTGATAAGACGATGGCCTATACAAGACTGGACAAACGGCTCCCGACTCAAAGCATCCGCAACAACATTCTTTGTTCCCGGAACATACTTTAGATCAAAACTGTAAGAAGCAAGTTTTGCCACCCATCTCTGCTCACATGCGTCAAGCCGTGGCTTAGTCAAAATATAAGTAAGAGGATTATTATCTGTCCAAGCCGTAAAGTGCCGTCCTCTCAGCCAATGGCTAAACCTCTCACAGATAGCCCACTTTAAAGCAAAGAACTCTAATCTGTGAGCTGGATAGTTCATTTGTGAGCGAGACAGAGTTCTACTCGCAAAGGCTACAGGTCTGGCAATCTCTTCACCAGGCAGAACTTGTGACAATACAGCTCCTACTCCGTCAAAAGATGCATCTACAGCCAGAATGAAATGTTGGTCAAAGTCTGGATGAGCCAATGTCACATTTCTTGTTAGTTCTAGTTTCAGGGTGTGCAAAGCTTCCTCACAATCAGTTGTCCAATCAGCTGGGGAAAGTTTGAGGTAACTGACTTTCTTCCTTGATTTGCGTCCTTTCGTGACACAAGTCTGTTTGACTGCACCTGATGTCAATTTGAATAGAGGCTTAGCTTTTGCTGAACATCCTTCAATAAAATGTTGATAATATAGAACCATTCCAAGAAAGGACCTGATCTTTTTCTGACATGGGGTTTTTCCATCAGATTCCATCAACTCAGATGCTGTGATATTGTTAATGGCCTCAACTTTACCAGGATCAGTCTTAATCCCTTCCTCACAGACAATGTGTCCCAGAAATTTTACAGATCGTCTCAAGAGAAAACATTTCCTAGGAGCCAACTTTAGATTGTGATGTGTCAACCGCAAGAGAACCATTTCGAGGCGTTGAAGAGCGACTGACTCAGATGGGCCAAACACCATCAAATCATCAAGGTAACAGAGAACGCTGCTGAAATTCTCATCTCCAAAGATAGACATCATCATTCTCATGAAAGTGGCTGGGCTATTCGAGAGACCCTGAGGAAGCCTGTTATACTCGTGAAGACCAAATGGGGAAGAGAAAGCAGTGTACTTTTTGTGTTCTTCCTCTACAGGAACATTATAATACCCTGAGGTAAGATCCATGGTAGAAAAAAACGTGTTGCCACCCAAGGCAGCCAACACATCGGACTGGTGTGGTAATGGGTAGGCATCTCTAACAGTCCTCGCATTTAACCACCTGAAGTCAGTGCAGATCCTGAGATCGCCATTCTTCTTCCATACTAAAACAAGAGGGGACGCATAGTCACTGTGTGACTTGCGGATAATTCCTTTTTCCTCCATCTCGTTTAATGCTGTCCGCAGTTTTGCATACTGGCTCGGTGGTATACGCCTATAAGGAAAACGGAAGGGTCTATCGTCAGTGAGGTTAATCCGATGAACAACGCCTTTGGCCTCTCCACAGTCCATTTTGTCTCTTGAGAACACGGATTCATACTTCTCAATAAGGTATAACAACTTGTCTTTCCAGCGGGCTGATACTTCACATGACTCCAAATCCAAGTCACCAAGGCCTAATTCACTCAAGACACTCTTCATCTCTTCACTGGATCTAGGTGGTAAAGGTTCCTCAGTACACTGCAGATTGGACTGAATCTGTGTCGGTGAAGGCAAATCTTGCACAGCAATACAAGGTGAAACGTCAGCAATTTTCGCATTTCTCTTCAACACCACTCTGTGATCAGTAGGGTTAATGACTCTCAAGGGGATAGAACCATCTCCCCATAGTGGTGTTATGACCCTCCCGACTAGAATTTGCCTTGGTCTCGATCTGGACTCAGTTGGTTCCACGATAACAGTGCTGCCAACCGACAAGACAGAAGACTGAGGTAGCTTACCCCAAACCAGATGTTCAGTCTGCGGCTCTAATGTCACACTCCTCTGTAACTTAACAGTACCGACTTTCTCAGGTATGGATTCACCTCTCCACCTTTCGGCATTTGAGAAAAGGGATAAAAACATACAGCACTCATCACTCTCATTGTTGCTTGATTTAGACATGAGCCTCCAGTAACCATCAGTCTCTCTCAGTTGCATCAGCAGTCTCTTTATGACATTTGTACCCAAAATCATCTCTTCAGTCTGCCCAGGCACAACCAAAACAGGAATTACCATGGAGCAGCCGTACACAGTAGCTTTCAGATTATAGACTGCCGTAGGGGCAACATGATGGCCACCACAACCAACAATGACAATATCTTGTGCTGACTGGCTTGTCAAGTCTGGGTTACTTCTCAACAACCGTTCTTCAGCAGACTCACTAAGAGTACACGCCATTGATCCACTGTCAATTAAAGCTTTAAGAATGAGGTCAGTCTCAACTGAAACGGAAGTGTAGAACAAGCTATCAGCTCTTGGAACTCTCTGAACACCCTGAAAGATGACTGTTTTGTCCGAAGGTACATCACTAAACATGTCACATAAAGACTCACGATCCCTCACATCATCAAAACTGGAAATGGGAGCTTCACTCTCAAGATCTACGTGATCCTCCCTCACACGTAGATCATCTAGTTTGACTGTTGGTTGCCTGAGGAAGTAGTCTTCCTTTCCTTCGGGCACCGATTTCTGGGATGGTTAGGTGAAAAACACTGGAAACAGAGCCTGTTGTCTTTACAAAAAGTAAATCTTTAAAAAGTGAGTAAAAGCAGAATGTGAGGTGTCCTTGCACACCAAGCATGGCGTCTCATTCAAGCCTGGAATTCTAGACATGCTGTTTCTCTTCCTGTAATCCTTGCTGACCTGTGCATTCCCACTATTACTCATCAGAACTCTTTCCAGCATATCGATCACCTTTTCCAAAGCCATATTTTCGGACTGTTTGGACTGAAGGGAATCCTTGTCAGTTGTCACTGGGCAGGGGCCAGGACTTACCCTCATCTCATTCACAGAAACTTTCTGCTCACATCCAGTCGGCTTATTTCCTTGTCCTGTGACTCTGAGACTTTTCTCTGAATGATACTCGTTTAGGATCTCTTGTACTTCATAAGCCGTCCATTTGTCAATGGTTTTTGAACGAAATGTCAGCGCTAGATCTGAATTTGGACAATTTCGAATGAACATACGTGTGACCTCAATCAATTGATTGTCCAGTACCTTACCCTGCTGTCTTAGACACTCAGCTGTGATGTCAGCAGTACGGTTCAGACGCAACCAGTAGTCAAAGGGATCTTCTTGAGGTTCTGGGAGAGTAGTGTAAAAGTCTTGCAATGGGATAGGAGAATACTGCTGGCAACTGAAATGCTTCCGTAAAATGGTGTAGATTGCATCAGGATCTGTACTGACATTCAAACCACTAGACAGCATCCCCACTTTAACAACATCCTTGGCTTTGCCTCTCAAGTGAATCAAAATTTCCTCACCCTGCTCCTCAGTAGGCAGAAGTCCCTTCCTTATGAAATTTTTCATGAGCTCCACCCACTCATCAAGTGTAACCGTGTCTGATGCGTTGCCTCTGAAGATTGGAGGATCTTTAACTTCCCTCTGGCGTACTACTTGAATCTGCGACGCACTCGATGTGGAGCTTTGCTCAGTCATGTATCTACCATCGTGGCTATTATGAGTATGCCTAGATGTAACATCAGTCTGAATGCGCAAATTCAAATGTTCAAGAATACTGTCCGCCAGTTGCAGGCCTACTTGCTGTACTATGCTACCCATCTGACTCATGTCGCTAGTAAGGACTGGAGTTGATGTGCTAATTGGCTGCGTACTTTCAGAACTGCTACAATTTACACGATTAGTGTTCTCATAAGCACTTTGAGCAGGACTCACATTAGCTCCTAACCTCACACCATTGCTAATGTCTGGAAAAGGAATTGGTGTTGCTAACAGACCTCTCCCTCGACCAACACTAACTGGAGTTCCCATATATCGAGATCCAGTTACCCTTGTGTGATCCATAATCAAGTAAGAAGATCATAAAAGTGCGAAAAGAAAAAAATTATATATTTCCACAGAATATTCAAAAAATGCAGTGATACCTGAATTAAATAAAATCAAACCACATCAAAGTGTCTATGCAAGAGTCTCTTTCCAGTGTTTTTTTTTTTTTTAACTGTAAAGCTTAGCTGAAAGTCCTGTGCAATGAAGAATGAAGACAGGCCCGCCGGTCCGATGTTCAGATGATCTTCGACCACCTCGACTGAAGATCCGGAGTCACGGCACCAATGTGACCTTTGGGTTTTGTTTTCTCTTTCGCGACCCGGTTTGTCCCACCCTTCATTAGCACACAGACACGAATTGTGGATGATATCAGGCTTTATTTCCTGCACACTGCACACAGAGCAGTGAAGAGAAAAGAAGATCGTAAGTCGTACGGTTTAAACTCCACCCACAGCAGTTCTCTTTAGCTCTGCTCCACTCAATATCACAGTAAACATTACTCATTCACATTATATTGTACTGAAAACAGTAAACAAAAATAAAACAAATCTGAAAATGTAATAATCCTTCCAGAAAAATTACATATTTTGTAAACAATTCAATGTTGTCTTGTCTTTCTTAACTTTTTGGTTTGTGATCGTATAAAACTGATTACACAGCTTACATCATCCATTTTATGTAACTCTTAAATGTATGAAATTAATGGAAATAACATCTGGTATTTTTAGTAAAACCATGAATTAAGTGGCTTATAAAACACAGTTCGTACCAAATATTTCTTAACAATACAGAAAATACAACTACATGAACAGAGTAAATTCTTAAACACTATATGATTAAAACATTTACCTGCACACAGAGCAGTGAAGAGAAAAGAAGATCGTAAGTCGTACGGTTTAAACTCCACCTATTAAAAATACATTTCACCTCGTTAGAAAGCACATGGAAAATGACGCAGTTAGAAAGATCGTAGAGTGCATCCAAACGGACAAAACGATAAAAATACCCATCAATATAAACAGAAAACACTCTCTACAAATCAATCAGTGTCTACTGTGAACAATCCTTTTATAAAGTGTCAAACATTTGATATGAAATTATATATTTTTAGCTTTTAGTGTGGAGCGACCACAGAAACGACTCACCCACAGCAGTTCTCTTTAGCTCTGCTGCAGATCATACGAACACAGTGGCCTATAGCGCCACCAATAGGAAACGCAATCCCATTATTGCAGGATTTATTTAAAGAACTCGCAACCTATAATTTTTTATCCCGTCACATATATATATATATATATATGACTAGTTGCTCATAGAGTTCTAAACGGTCAGCATGATTTGTTTGAGCGTCTGGACTGTGATTCCCAAACATCACTGACCGACTGAGGATTAATGACCTGAAATCATCTGTTGTGTATCAGACAGATAGGGTTCGTTTTTAGGAAAAATGTCAAGTGTCTCTAAATTAACAATGTTTATGGTCAGTTTTTGCAGGTAAAGTGATATTTATATGTATGTAATTATCCAGGCAATATTGAAAATACATTTTTTGGGGGGGATTATGTGCAGAATATTAAATGTTAATTGAACCAACATTCAGTAAGTATATTGACTATTTCTAAAAACAGTTGAAACATGTTCACACACACACACACACACACACACACACACACAAGGTGAATTAAGTTGTTTATGCATACCTCAAAAACATAAATATTCAGATTTCAGAATGAGCACTTTGACATTTGTAATATTTCAATGTGTCTCTCCATGTGCTGATCTGATGTTTTCAATGTCATGTTTTCAGTTTCAATGAAGACGAACATAACTTTTAATAAGCAGGGAAAATTCCTGACTTTAAATAAACAACCATTTACATGATGCTTTCATTTTGAGACTAACTGGTTGTGTAATGTTTATTCATTGAAATGAGATGTTATTATTTAAATTGAATGTGTGTGAATCCCATGGTGTTTTCACATCATCTAGTTCCTTATTACAGATGAACGCTACAGATCTACACACAGTCCTAGCCATCTAGCCATTAGTTATTAATCATAACCTTGATTATTACATTATTTGGTCATTGTGATTTGTGTGTGGAATTTGTAGGACCCTGTAAACGGAGTTGAAATCTTAAACATTCGTAGAACTGGTACAGCCGAACTGTAATGTTTAGTTCAAGGGTTAGTTACAAACAAAACAAAAAAAGAGTCTGACACTGTGATCTCCTTTGGTTTCGACTGAGAGACTCTAATAACATATCCTTCAGTGAAGGAAGTCATTCAGGTTTAGAACAACATGAGGAAGAATTTGTATTTTGGGTGATTATTCCTAAGAACAATGATATTCAACAGTAATGTACATTGTGTCATCAAAACAATCTATAGTTTTGATATTTTTAACAGTCATAAACAAAGATCAGGATGTGAGCAATAAAGACCACGGGTTAAAAAGCTTTGCATTGACGCTTTTTTACGGACTTTATTTTGATAAGATAAAGTTTTTGCTATGAACATATTATAGTAAAATATATGACAGAAATTCATCTGAAGGATTCATCACACAATTGCGATTATTAAAACAATGATAATCCAAATCTATCAAGTGACCTATTCTCTCCTCCACCCGATGTTTTATTTACTGTACATTGGGATCGTGTAGGATATGAGTCTTTAAAAGTATTTTTGTGACTATACAAGGTGCAAAAAACCCTAAACAACTGGCATAATAATGAACATCAATAAACCTTAGTCATATTGAATCGGACAGATGAAAACGACTAAAGTCTTTACAATAGAAAAGTAGTGTATAAAGGTACTACTGTAGATCACATAACCTTAAATGTTTTATGGAGTGTTTGTCTACAGATTTAGTTAAAGATGTTTGTCAGCATGTTGTTAGACAGTCCTTCAGTCTCTCACAGCCTCACTTTCATTCCTGACAAAAACACGGACTAAGGTCTAGATCATACATATTACAAATACATTTTAGAAAAGCTATGTAAAAAGAAAAGCTAAGATATAACTGTTAATCTTCATAAATATAATTTGAAGACTAAGTTTTACTTTAAGGCAGAGAAAGTTCATACGAGTAAACAGTATTGCTGTATTTTGTCTTTGGCGTACAGTCAGAGCACTAGTGCAAATTCTGTAGAAATTCTGCTTTAAGAGTGAATCTTATCTGTTGCATTTGTTTAAAGATTCAGGTCAGAAGTGTCAGTGTTAAGACTTTTCCAGTGATGAATGACTTAGAGAAGTGTTACGAATGTGCAATCCTGCAAAAATCAACAACACAACAGACAAACTCATAAAACTGTCAGTCGAGACGGATCCTGTGAGAAGCATCGGCTGCGTGAACATTACAGCCTCGAAAACACATTCCAGTGCTGTGGACATCAATAATGAAAAGCACAGAGCTTGTGGGGGGCGGAGCCAGAAGTATCTGCCTGAGCTCTCATTGGCTGTTGCTGCAGTGGGCGGAGCTCTGGCCAGCCTCCACTTCATCTTTGGGAGTCAACCTTCAAAACGCAATAAAAGTAGGTGTTAAAAAGCAGAAGGAAAAACTAAACATCTGTTGAGATCTGACGAATGAAAGGAATTTTGCAGGTTCAACAAGTTCATCTATCTGTCTGGAAAGCTGTAGGGGGAAATTCTGAAATGTCAAGCTTGTATTTTTGTCAAAGCACTTATAAAAATCCCTCCATCTACACCTTATTTTGCGACGCAGAAGCAAGCCATATTCTGTGAATGTGTGAGACTTCTGATTCATTAGCCACTACAGGGAATAACTAGAAGAATAAAGTGCAGTAAACCGTAAAACTATTAGAGCTACAAACCAGCGTGTTTCTGGTTACGACAATACATTAAAGTAATATGGTAAGCTCTCCCAGTTTGCATTATCCAGCAGCATTACAGGCTGAAAGACACGGGAACCCAGACACATTCAGTGAACACATGACCACGCCGCTCTTACGTGTGGATGAAAGTAAGAGTGTCTGTGGATGGAGTTACATCAAGCCAGGACTGCTCTCAGAGTTAAAGAGATGGCCATGAATACACTAGTCTAACACTGAACTCAAGTAATACAGCCTTGATTTGAATGCAGATGATGGTAACAAACAAAACAGTGAACAGATGCATCTGCTTTCATTTTAATACTTCGGTTCAGTCATTAGATTAAATGAATTGTTAGTACTGACGTTCCCAGTGGAAAGGTTGTATCATCTAAACAAAGTAAATTCAAATAATCCCCATAATATAAAACATGAACCTGTGTGCGCTTTCAGCGTCGGCTCTACTGCGTCTCTCCATCGACCCGATGCGTTCGGAGGAACCAGGCGCATCACACACACTGTGGTTGTGGATCGCCGTGGAGACGGGTGTGTTGTCATGGTTACCGGTGACAGGCGTGTTGTCATGGTTACCGGTGACGGGTGTGTGCATGCCTGTGCTGGTGCCCGTGGACTTGGACACGACCTTGAGCTTGTGTGAGGAGGACTTGTAGTGTTTGGACTTGTGCTGTTGAACACGGCTGTTGTGCTTGAGGAAGAACTCGCAGGACTCCTGCAGGACACGCCGGCTCTCGCTGATGGGGCTGAAGCACACACACACACACACACACACACACATAAATATGGTTTCACACACGCACACACTAGTCAGACCAGGTGCTGCTGGAAGTGGAAAAAATGACAGATTTGCCGAGTTATGCCGAGTCCACACTGCACGATTTTAACTCCGATTTTCACTCGCTGACAGATTTTGCCAAATCGCAACAAATGCCTGAAATCGGAGGCAAATCGATTCTCGTTCACGTGAATGACAATCACACAGTGTGAGTTATCAAAGACGCAATCTGAGAGACTCGCTGATGAGTCGGCGATTCAAAATTGAAAGTGTGAACACAGTCCTGCTCCCCGCGTCTCCCCCACCATTTCCTTCATAATCGAATGCCATAATTTTTCTTTTACTCCTTTTCGCTGCAAATCATCACAGGCTTCTTGCAGGCTATCATTTTTAATAACAATTCCAGTCCCACGCACGCGTGATCTTGTGTTATTTCCTTATCACTTCTCGCGTGTGTTTGGTTGTGAAACATAGTTTGCGGACCAGGCAGTGTTGGTGATTCTTCGCTTTGTAAGCCATGCAGTGAGACTGAACGCTGCCACAGATACTCCTGCAGTGTGGAAACAACAGTTATCTGACGAGTTATCATGCGGTGTGAACTCGGCATTAGGGTTAGAGAGAGCGTCCTCACTCTTTCTTGCGCGTTCTCTTGAAGAATGAGGCCCACTCCCAGCAGGTCTTCTTACTGCTGACCCAGAACACGGCTGATATTCCCACCACCAGCGTCATCAGATACTTGATGAGGAACAGGGAGAGCTCAGGCCGCTCCACATCCACACTCTACAACAAACCAAACAGCAGGTCAGTGAGAGACTACAGGCGCTGGTACTGTGCCAGAGGGATAGGGTCAGGGTTAGGGGTCAGAGATAGGGTCAGGGTTAGGGGTCAGGGATAGGGTCAGGGTTAGGGGTCAGAGATAGGGTCAGGGGTCAGGGATAGGGTTAGGGGTCAGGGATAGGGTCAGGGTTAGGGGTCAGAGATAGGGTCAGGGTTAGGGGTCAGAGATAGGGTCAGGGTTAGGGGTCAGAGATAGGGTTAGGGTTAGGGGTCAGAGATAGGGTCAGGGGTCAGGGATAGGGTCAGGGTTAGGGGTCAGGGTTAAGGGTCAGGGATAGGGTCAGGGTTAAGGGTCAGGGATAGGGTTAGGGGTCAGAGATAGGGTCAGGGTTAGGGGTCAGGGATAAGGTAAGGGTAAAGGAGTCTCACGCGGCGGGAGCAGGGGATGCTGAACTCCTGGCAGTGCCGGCGGATCCAGCTGTTCTCCCAGGACTCGCGCTGGGCTTGTTCGTACAGGTAGCAGCCGAGCAGCGCCAGCAGCGGCAGCAGGTACAGGCCACTGAACACGCCGATGCGGATCATGAACTTCTTCAGCTTCTCCTGGTTGCGCTCGTCGTGCTGGATCACCTGCCGCACGTGGTTCAGAGACACGATGCCGGCGAGCAGCAGCGACAGGCCGACCAGAACCCCGAGGGCTAGCGGTGCCACGACGAACCAGCGTAGCGCTGCCAGATCGTACAGGCCGACGAAGCACACGCCGCTCACGCCGTCTCCCTCCACCTTCCCAAGTGCTAGCAGCGAAACTGTTAGCGCTCCGGGGAGACCCCAGGCCACCGCGTGGAACCACACCGCCTTCTTCTCGATGGCCTCGCAGCTCCACTTGGGCCCTGCGGCCAGAAACCATGTGATGGTGAGGATGACCCACCACACCATCCCTGCGGTGGAGCAGAAGTAGAGCAGCATGAAGAGCAGCGTGCAGCCGCGGCTCTGGGCTCCTAGCACCACCGTAGCCGCGCGGCCCGGCACACTCGGCTCCACGCACGCCGCCTCCGTATCCAGCAGAAAACCAATGAAATACACCAGAGAGACACAAGTGTAGCAGACGGAGTAGAAGATGATGGGCCGTTCAGGGTAGCGGAACCGCTGGACATCGATGAGGAATGTGAGAGATGTGAAGAGAGTTGCACACAAGCACACGGCGGAACACACGCCGATGAAGGTCTTCGCCAATTGAACCTCGTGTGGTTTCAGGAACATGTTGTCGCAGGGCGGAGCGCAGTCTTGAGCCCCGAGAAAAGAGCCGGCCTGACCGGTCCGAGTCTTCAGATGCAGCGGACACCAGAACCCCAGATCCCGACCAGATGACGGGGAGCTTCTGGACGTGGTCAATTCCTCTACAGCTGAGACGGCAGAACCGTCCGGAGAAAAGCGGCACGATTCCAATCTGAAAAAACAACATACAAATCAAAAAAATTTACAGCTCTGAAAACATACATAGGCCTGGGGCTAGTTGCATAAACACAGTCATTATGTTAAGAGTGTGACCAACCAGCTGTTAGTTAGGGACTTACAGTCTTACTTTTCAGTGCCAAATTAGACTAGTCTACGTTTTTATATAACTGACTTGATTGAGATGAGATGACCAACATGTAACACTAGTCTTAGCAGTTTATGCCACAGTCCTGTGTGTGGAACAGTCCTGTGTGTGGAACAGTCCTGTGTGTGGAACAGTCCTGTGTGTGGAACAGTCCTGTGTGTGTAACAGTCCTGTGTGTGTAACAGTCCTGTGTGTGTAACAGTCCTGTGTGTGGAACAGTCCTGTGTGTGGAACAGTCCTGTGTGTGGAACAGTCCTGTGTGTGGAACAGTCCTGTGTGTGGAACAGTCCTGTGTGTGGAACAGTCCTGTGTGTGTAACAGTCCTGTGTGTGTAACAGTCCTGTGTGTGTAACAGTCCTGTGTGTGTAACAGTCCTGTGTGTGGAACAGTCCTGTGTGTGGAACAGTCCTGTGTGTGGAACAGTCCTGTGTGTGGAACAGTCCTGTGTGTGGAACAGTCCTGTGTGTGGAACAGTCCTGTGTGTGGAACAGTCCTGTGTGTGGAACAGTCCTGTGTGCGGAACAGTCCTGTGTGTGTAAATGTCCTGTGTGTGTAACAGTCCTGTGTGTGGAACAGTCCTGTGTGTGGAACAGTCCTGTGTGTGGAACAGTCCTGTGTGTGTAACAGTCCTGTGTGTGGAACAGTCCTGTGTGCGGAACAGTCCTGTGTGTGGAACAGTCCTGTGTGTGGAACAGTCCTGTGTGTGGAACAGTCCTGTGTGCGGAACAGTCCTGTGTGTGGAACAGTCCTGTGTGTGGAACAGTCATGTGTGTGGAACAGTCCTGTGTGCGGAACAGTCCTGTGTGTGGAACAGTCCTGTGTGTGGAACAGTCCTGTGTGCGGAACAGTCCTGTGTGTGGAACAGTCCTGTGTGTGGAACAGTCCTGTGTGTGGAACAGTCCTGTGTGCGGAACAGTCCTGTGTGCGGAACAGTCCTGTGTGCGGAACAGTCCTGTGTGTGGAACAGTCCTGTGTGTGGAACAGTCCTGTGTGTGGAACAGTCCTGTGTGTGGAACAGTCCTGTGTGTGGAACAGTCCTGTGTGTGGAACAGTCCTGTGTGTGTAAATGTCCTGTGTGTGTAACAGTCCTGTGTGTGGAACAGTCCTGTGTGTGGAACAGTCCTGTGTGTGTAACAGTCCTGTGTGCGGAACAGTCCTGTGTGCGGAACAGTCCTGTGTGTGGAACAGTCCTGTGTGTGGAACAGTCCTGTGTGTGGAACAGTCCTGTGTGTGGAACAGTCCTGTGTGTGTAACAGTCCTGTGTGTGTAACAGTCCTGTGTGTGGAACAGTCCTGTGTGTGGAACAGTCCTGTGTGTGTAAATGTCCTGTGTGTGGAACAGTCCTGTGTGTGGAACAGTCCTGTGTGTGGAACAGTCCTGTGTGTGGAACAGTCCTGTGTGTGGAACAGTCCTGTGTGTGTAAATGTCCTGTGTGTGTAACAGTCCTGTGTGTGGAACAGTCCTGTGTGTGGAACAGTCCTGTGTGTGTAAATGTCCTGTGTGTGGAACAGTCCTGTGTGTGGAACAGTCCTGTGTGCGGAACAGTCCTGTGTGTGGAACAGTCCTGTGTGCGGAACAGTCCTGTGTGTGGAACAGTCCTGTGTGTGGAACAGTCCTGTGTGTGGAACAGTCCTGTGTGTGGAACAGTCCTGTGTGTGGAACAGTCCTGTGTGTGGAACAGTCCTGTGTGTGTAACAGTCCTGTGTGTGTAACAGTCCTGTGTGTGGAACAGTCGTGTGTGTGGAACAGTCGTGTGTGTGGAACAGTCCTGTGTGCGGAACAGTCCTGTGTGTGGAACAGTCCTGTGTGCGGAACAGTCCTGTGTGCGGAACAGTCCTGTGTGTGGAACAGTCCTGTGTGTGGAACAGTCCTGTGTGTGGAACAGTCCTGTGTGTGGAACAGTCCTGTGTGTGGAACAGTCCTGTGTGTGGAACAGTCCTGTGTGTGTAACAGTCCTGTGTGTGTAACAGTCCTGTGTGTGGAACAGTCCTGTGTGTGGAACAGTCCTGTGTGTGTAAATGTCCTGTGTGTGGAACAGTCCTGTGTGTGGAACAGTCCTGTGTGTGGAACAGTCCTGTGTGTGGAACAGTCCTGTGTGTGGAACAGTCCTGTGTGTGTAAATGTCCTGTGTGTGTAACAGTCCTGTGTGTGGAACAGTCCTGTGTGTGGAACAGTCCTGTGTGTGTAAATGTCCTGTGTGTGGAACAGTCCTGTGTGTGGAACAGTCCTGTGTGCGGAACAGTCCTGTGTGTGGAACAGTCCTGTGTGCGGAACAGTCCTGTGTGTGGAACAGTCCTGTGTGTGGAACAGTCCTGTGTGTGGAACAGTCCTGTGTGTGGAACAGTCCTGTGTGTGGAACAGTCCTGTGTGTGGAACAGTCCTGTGTGTGTAACAGTCCTGTGTGTGGAACAGTCCTGTGTGTGGAACAGTCCTGTGTGTGGAACAGTCCTGTGTGTGGAACAGTCCTGTGTGTGTAACAGTCCTGTGTGTGTAACAGTCCTGTGTGTGGAACAGTCCTGTGTGTGGAACAGTCCTGTGTGTGGAACAGTCCTGTGTGTGTAACAGTCCTGTGTGTGGAACAGTCCTGTGTGTGGAACAGTCCTGTGTGTGTAACAGTCCTGTGTGTGTAACAGTCCTGTGTGTGTAACAGTCCTGTGTGTGGAACAGTCCTGTGTGTGGAACAGTCCTGTGTGTGGAACAGTCCTGTGTGTGGAACAGTCCTGTGTGGAACAGTCCTGTGTGCGGAACAGTCCTGTGTGCGGAACAGTCCTGTGTGTGGAACAGTCCTGTGTGTGGAACAGTCCTGTGTGTGGAACAGTCCTGTGTGTGGAACAGTCCTGTGTGTGGAACAGTCCTGTGTGTGGAACAGTCGTGTGTGTGGAACAGTCCTGTGTGTGGAACAGTCCTGTGTGTGGAACAGTCCTGTGTGTGGAACAGTCCTGTGTGTGGAACAGTCCTGTGTGTGGAACAGTCCTGTGTGTGGAACAGTCCTGTGTGTGGAACAGTCCTGTGTGCGTAACAGTCCTGTGTGTGGAACAGTCCTGTGTGCGGAACAGTCCTGTGTGTGGAACAGTCCTGTGTGTGTAACAGTCCTGTGTGTGGAACAGTCCTGTGTGCGGAACAGTCCTGTGTGTGGAACAGTCCTGTGTGTGTAACAGTCCTGTGTGTGGAACAGTCCTGTGTGTGGAACAGTCCTGTGTGTGTAACAGTCCTGTGTGTGTAACAGTCCTGTGTGTGGAACAGTCCTGTGTGTGGAACAGTCCTGTGTGTGGAACAGTCCTGTGTGTGTAACAGTCCTGTGTGTGGAACAGTCCTGTGTGTGGAACAGTCCTGTGTGTGGAACAGTCCTGTGTGTGGAACAGTCCTGTGTGTGTAACAGTCCTGTGTGTGTAACAGTCCTGTGTGTGGAACAGTCCTGTGTGTGGAACAGTCCTGTGTGTGGAACAGTCCTGTGTGTGTAACAGTCCTGTGTGTGGAACAGTCCTGTGTGTGGAACAGTCCTGTGTGTGTAACAGTCCTGTGTGTGTAACAGTCCTGTGTGTGGAACAGTCCTGTGTGTGGAACAGTCCTGTGTGTGGAACAGTCCTGTGTGTGGAACAGTCCTGTGTGTGGAACAGTCCTGTGTGGAACAGTCCTGTGTGCGGAACAGTCCTGTGTGCGGAACAGTCCTGTGTGTGGAACAGTCCTGTGTGTGGAACAGTCCTGTGTGTGGAACAGTCCTGTGTGTGGAACAGTCCTGTGTGTGGAACAGTCCTGTGTGTGGAACAGTCGTGTGTGTGGAACAGTCCTGTGTGTGGAACAGTCCTGTGTGTGGAACAGTCCTGTGTGTGGAACAGTCCTGTGTGTGGAACAGTCCTGTGTGTGGAACAGTCCTGTGTGTGGAACAGTCCTGTGTGTGGAACAGTCCTGTGTGCGTAACAGTCCTGTGTGTGGAACAGTCCTGTGTGCGGAACAGTCCTGTGTGTGGAACAGTCCTGTGTGTGGAACAGTCCTGTGTGTGGAACAGTCGTGTGTGTGGAACAGTCCTGTGTGTGGAACAGTCGCGTGTGTGGAACAGTCCTGTGTGTGGAACAGTCCTGTGTGTGGAACAGTCCTGTGTGTGGAACAGTCCTGTGTGTGGAACAGTCCTGTGTGGAACAGTCCTGTGTGTGGAACAGTCCTGTGTGCGGAACAGTCCTGTGTGTGGAACAGTCCTGTGTGTGGAACAGTCCTGTGTGTGGAACAGTCCTGTGTGTGGAACAGTCCTGTGTGTGGAACAGTCGTGTGTGTGGAACAGTCGTGTGTGTGGAACAGTCCTGTGTGTGGAACAGTCCTGTGTGTGGAACAGTCCTGTGTGTGGAACAGTCCTGTGTGTGGAACAGTCCTGTGTGGAACAGTCCTGTGTGCGTAACAGTCCTGTGTGTGGAACAGTCCTGTGTGCGGAACAGTCCTGTGTGTGGAACAGTCCTGTGTGTGGAACAGTCCTGTGTGTGGAACAGTCGTGTGTGTGGAACAGTCCTGTGTGTGGAACAGTCGTGTGTGTGGAACAGTCCTGTGTGTGTAACAGTCCTGTGTGTGGAACAGTCCTGTGTGTGGAACAGTCCTGTGTGTGTAACAGTCATGTGTGTGGAACAGTCCTGTGTGTGGAACAGTCCTGTGTGTGGAACAGTCCTGTGTGTGGAACAGTCCTGTGTGTGGAACAGTCATGTGTGTGGAACAGTCCTGTGTGTGGAACAGTCGTGTGTGTGGAACAGTCGTGTGTGTGGAACAGTCCTGTGTGTGGAACAGTCCTGTGTGCGGAACAGTCCTGTGTGCGGAACAGTCCTGTGTGTGGAACAGTCCTGTGTGTGGAACAGTCCTGTGTGTGGAACAGTCCTGTGTGTGGAACAGTCGTGTGTGTGGAACAGTCCTGTGTGCGGAACAGTCCTGTGTGCGGAACAGTCCTGTGTGTGTAACAGTCCTGTGTGTGGAACAGTCCTGTGTGTGGAACAGTCCTGTGTGTGGAACAGTCCTGTGTGTGGAACAGTCGTGTGTGTGGAACAGTCCTGTGTGTGTAACAGTCCTGTGTGTGTAACAGTCCTGTGTGTGGAACAGTCCTGTGTGTGTAACAGTCCTGTGTGTGTAACAGTCCTGTGTGTGGAACAGTCGTGTGTGTGGAACAGTCCTGTGTGTGTAACAGTCCTGTGTGTGTAACAGTCCTGTGTGTGTAACAGTCCTGTGTGTGTAACAGTCCTGTGTGTGTAACAGTCCTGTGTGCGGAACAGTCCTGTGTGTGGAACAGTCGTGTGTGTGGAACAGTCCTGTGTGCGGAACAGTCCTGTGTGTGGAACAGTCCTGTGTGTGGAACAGTCCTGTGTGTGGAACAGTCCTGTGTGTGGAACAGTCCTGTGTGTGGAACAGTCCTGTGTGTGGAACAGTCGTGTGTGTGGAACAGTCGTGTGTGTGGAACAGTCCTGTGTGTGGAACAGTCCTGTGTGTGGAACAGTCCTGTGTGTGGAACAGTCCTGTGTGTGTAACAGTCCTGTGTGTGTAACAGTCCTGTGTGTGTAACAGTCCTGTGTGTGGAACAGTCCTGTGTGTGGAACAGTCCTGTGTGTGGAACAGTCGTGTGTGTGGAACAGTCCTGTGTGTGGAACAGTCCTGTGTGTGGAACAGTCCTGTGTGTGGAACAGTCCTGTGTGTGGAACAGTCCTGTGTGTGTAACAGTCCTGTGTGTGGAACAGTCCTGTGTGCGGAACAGTCCTGTGTGTGGAACAGTCCTGTGTGTGGAACAGTCCTGTGTGTGGAACAGTCCTGTGTGTGGAACAGTCCTGTGTGTGTAACAGTCCTGTGTGTGTAACAGTCCTGTGTGTGGAACAGTCCCGTGTGTGGAACAGTCCTGTGTGTGGAACAGTCCTGTGTGTGTAACAGTCCTGTGTGTGGAACAGTCCTGTGTGCGGAACAGTCCTGTGTGTGGAACAGTCCTGTGTGTGGAACAGTCCCGTGTGTGGAACAGTCCTGTGTGTGGAACAGTCCTGTGTGTGTAACAGTCCTGTGTGTGTAACAGTCCTGTGTGTGGAACAGTCCTGTGTGTGGAACAGTCCCGTGTGTGGAACAGTCCCGTGTGTGGAACAGTCCTGTGTGTGGAACAGTCCTGTGTGTGGAACAGTCCTGTGTGTGGAACAGTCCTGTGTGCGGAACAGTCCTGTGTGCGGAACAGTCCTGTGTGTGGAACAGTCCTGTGTGTGGAACAGTCCTGTGTGCGGAACAGTCCTGTGTGTGGAACAGTCCTGTGTGTGTAACAGTCCTGTGTGCGTAACAGTCATGTGTGCGTAACAGTCCTGTGTGCGGAACAGTCCTGTGTGTGGAACAGTCCTGTGTGCGGAACAGTCCTGTGTGTGGAACAGTCCTGTGTGTGGAACAGTCCTGTGTGTGGAACAGTCCTGTGTGTGTAACAGTCCTGTGTGTGGAACAGTCCCGTGTGTGTAACAGTCCTGTGTGTGTAACAGTCCTGTGTGTGGAACAGTCCTGTGTGTGGAACAGTCGTGTGTGTGGAACAGTTGTGTGTGTGTAACAGTCCTGTGTGTGGAACAGTCCTGTGTGTGGAACAGTCGTGTGTGTGGAACAGTCGTGTGTGTGGAACAGTCGTGTGTGCGGAACAGTCCTGTGTGTGGAACAGTCCTGTGTGTGGAACAGTCCTGTGTGTGGAACAGTCCTGTGTGTGGAACAGTCCTGTGTGTGTAACAGTCCTGTGTGTGTAACAGTCCTGTGTGTGGAACAGTCCTGTGTGCGGAACAGTCCTGTGTGTGGAACAGTCCTGTGTGTGGAACAGTCCTGTGTGTGGAACAGTCCTGTGTGTGGAACAGTCCTGTGTGTGGAACAGTCCTGTGTGTGGAACAGTCCTGTGTGTGGAACAGTCCTGTGTGTGGAACAGTCCTGTGTGTGGAACAGTCGTGTGTGTGGAACAGTTGTGTGTGTGTAACAGTCCTGTGTGTGGAACAGTCCTGTGTGTGGAACAGTCGTGTGTGTGGAACAGTCGTGTGTGTGGAACAGTCGTGTGTGTGGAACAGTCGTGTGTGCGGAACAGTCCTGTGTGTGGAACAGTCCTGTGTGTGGAACAGTCCTGTGTGTGGAACAGTCCTGTGTGTGGAACAGTCCTGTGTGTGGAACAGTCCTGTGTGTGTAACAGTCCTGTGTGTGTAACAGTCCTGTGTGTGGAACAGTCCTGTGTGTGGAACAGTCCTGTGTGTGGAACAGTCCTGTGTGTGGAACAGTCCTGTGTGTGGAACAGTCCTGTGTGTGGAACAGTCCTGTGTGTGTAACAGTCCTGTGTGTGGAACAGTCCTGTGTGTGGAACAGTCCTGTGTGTGTAACAGTCCTGTGTGTGGAACAGTCCTGTGTGCGGAACAGTCCTGTGTGTGGAACAGTCCTGTGTGTGGAACAGTCCTGTGTGTGGAACAGTCCTGTGTGTGGAACAGTCCTGTGTGTGTAACAGTCCTGTGTGTGGAACAGTCCTGTGTGTGGAACAGTCCCGTGTGTGGAACAGTCCCGTGTGTGGAACAGTCCTGTGTGTGGAACAGTCCTGTGTGTGGAACAGTCCTGTGTGTGGAACAGTCCTGTGTGCGGAACAGTCCTGTGTGCGGAACAGTCCTGTGTGTGGAACAATCCTGTGTGTGGAACAGTCCTGTGTGTGGAACAGTCCTGTGTGCGGAACAGTCCTGTGTGCGGAACAGTCATGTGTGCGTAACAGTCCTGTGTGCGGAACAGTCCTGTGTGTGGAACAGTCCTGTGTGTGGAACAGTCCTGTGTGTGGAACAGTCCTGTGTGTGGAACAGTCCTGTGTGTGGAACAGTCCTGTGTGTGGAACAGTCCTGTGTGTGGAACAGTCCTGTGTGTGGAACAGTCCTGTGTGTGTAACAGTCCTGTGTGTGGAACAGTCCTGTGTGTGGAACAGTCCTGTGTGTGTAACAGTCCTGTGTGTGGAACAGTCCTGTGTGCGGAACAGTCCTGTGTGTGGAACAGTCCTGTGTGTGGAACAGTCCTGTGTGTGGAACAGTCCTGTGTGTGGAACAGTCCTGTGTGTGGAACAGTCCTGTGTGTGTAACAGTCCTGTGTGTGGAACAGTCCTGTGTGTGGAACAGTCCCGTGTGTGGAACAGTCCCGTGTGTGGAACAGTCCTGTGTGTGGAACAGTCCTGTGTGTGGAACAGTCCTGTGTGCGGAACAGTCCTGTGTGCGGAACAGTCCTGTGTGCGGAACAGTCCTGTGTGTGGAACAATCCTGTGTGTGGAACAGTCCTGTGTGTGGAACAGTCCTGTGTGCGGAACAGTCCTGTGTGCGTAACAGTCATGTGTGCGTAACAGTCCTGTGTGCGGAACAGTCCTGTGTGTGGAACAGTCCTGTGTGTGGAACAGTCCTGTGTGTGGAACAGTCCTGTGTGTGGAACAGTCCTGTGTGTGGAACAGTCCCGTGTGTGGAACAGTCCTGTGTGTGGAACAGTCCCGTGTGTGGAACAGTCCTGTGTGTGGAACAGTCCTGTGTGTGGAACAGTCCTGTGTGTGGAACAGTCCTGTGTGCGGAACAGTCCTGTGTGCGTAACAGTCATGTGTGCGTAACAGTCCTGTGTGCGGAACAGTCCTGTGTGTGGAACAGTCCTGTGTGTGGAACAGTCCTGTGTGTGGAACAGTCCTGTGTGTGGAACAGTCCTGTGTGTGGAACAGTCCTGTGTGTGGAACAGTCCTGTGTGTGGAACAGTCCTGTGTGCGTAACAGTCATGTGTGCGTAACAGTCCTGTGTGCGGAACAGTCCTGTGTGTGGAACAGTCCTGTGTGTGGAACAGTCCTGTGTGTGGAACAGTCCTGTGTGTGGAACAGTCCTGTGTGTGGAACAGTCCCGTGTGTGGAACAGTCCTGTGTGTGGAACAGTCCTGTGTGTGGAACAGTCCTGTGTGTGGAACAGTCCTGTGTGTGGAACAGTCCTGTGTGCGGAACAGTCATGTGTGCGTAACAGTCCTGTGTGCGGAACAGTCCTGTGTGTGGAACAGTCCTGTGTGTGGAACAGTCGTGTGTGTGGAACAGTCGTGTGTGTGGAACCGTCCTGTGTGTGGAACAGTCATGTGTGCGTAACAGTCCTGTGTGTGGAACAGTCCTGTGTGTGGAACAGTCCTGTGTGTGGAACAGTCCTGTGTGTGGAACAGTCATGTGTGCGTAACAGTCCTGTGTGTGGAACAGTCCTGTGTGTGGAACAGTCCTGTGTGTGGAACAGTCCTGTGTGTGGAACAGTCCTGTGTGTGGAACCGTCCTGTGTGTGGAACAGTCATGTGTGCGTAACAGTCCTGTGTGTGGAACAGTCCTGTGTGTGGAACAGTCCTGTGTGTGGAACAGTCCTGTGTGTGGAACAGTCATGTGTGCGTAACAGTCCTGTGTGTGGAACAGTCCTGTGTGTGGAACAGTCCTGTGTGTGGAACAGTCCTGTGTGTGGAACAGTCCTGTGTGTGGAACAGTCCTGTGTGTGGAACAGTCCTGTGTGTGGAACAGTCCTGTGTGTGGAACAGTCCTGTGTGTGGAACAGTCCTGTGTGTGTGGAACAGTCCTGTGTGTGGAACAGTCCTGTGTGTGGAACAGTCCTGTGTGTGGAACAGTCCTGTGTGTGGAACAGTCCTGTGTGTGTGGAACAGTCCTGTGTGTGGAACAGTCCTGTGTGTGGAACAGTCCCGTGTGTGGAACAGTCCCGTGTGTGGAACAGTCCCGTGTGTGGAACAGTCCTGTGTGTGGAACAGTCCTGTGTGTGGAACAGTCCTGTGTGCGGAACAGTCCTGTGTGCGGAACAGTCCTGTGTGTGGAACAATCCTGTGTGTGGAACAGTCCTGTGTGTGGAACAGTCCTGTGTGCGGAACAGTCCTGTGTGCGTAACAGTCATGTGTGCGGAACAGTCCTGTGTGCGGAACAGTCCTGTGTGTGGAACAGTCCTGTGTGTGGAACAGTCCTGTGTGTGGAACAGTCCTGTGTGTGGAACAGTCCTGTGTGTGGAACAGTCCCGTGTGTGGAACAGTCCTGTGTGTGGAACAGTCCCGTGTGTGGAACAGTCCCGTGTGTGGAACAGTCCTGTGTGCGTAACAGTCATGTGTGCGTAACAGTCCTGTGTGCGGAACAGTCCTGTGTGTGGAACAGTCCTGTGTGTGGAACAGTCCTGTGTGTGGAACAGTCCTGTGTGTGGAACAGTCCTGTGTGTGGAACAGTCCTGTGTGTGGAACAGTCCTGTGTGTGGAACAGTCCTGTGTGTGGAACAGTCCTGTGTGTGGAACAGTCCTGTGTGTGGAACAGTCCTGTGTGCGGAACAGTCCTGTGTGTGGAACAGTCCTGTGTGTGGAACAGTCGTGTGTGTGGAACAGTCGTGTGTGTGGAACCGTCCTGTGTGTGGAACAGTCATGTGTGCGTAACAGTCCTGTGTGTGGAACAGTCCTGTGTGTGGAACAGTCCTGTGTGTGGAACAGTCCTGTGTGTGGAACAGTCATGTGTGCGTAACAGTCCTGTGTGTGGAACAGTCCTGTGTGTGGAACAGTCCTGTGTGTGGAACAGTCGTGTGTGTGGAACAGTCGTGTGTGCGTAACAGTCCTGTGTGTGGAACAGTCCTGTGTGTGGAACAGTCCTGTGTGTGGAACAGTCCTGTGTGTGGAACAGTCCTGTGTGTGGAACAGTCCTGTGTGTGGAACAGTCCTGTGTGTGGAACAGTCCTGTGTGTGGAACAGTCCTGTGTGTGGAACAGTCCTGTGTGTGGAACAGTCGTGTGTGTGGAACCGTCCTGTGTGTGGAACAGTCCTGTGTGTGGAACAGTCCTGTGTGTGGAACAGTCCTGTGTGTGGAACAGTCCTGTGTGTGGAACAGTCCTGTGTGTGGAACAGTCCTGTGTGCGGAACAGTCCTGTGTGTGGAACAGTCCTGTGTGTGGAACAGTCCTGTGTGTGGAACAGTCCTGTGTGTGGAACAGTCCTGTGTGTGGAACAGTCCTGTGTGTGGAACAGTCCTGTGTGCGGAACAGTCCTGTGTGTGGAACAGTCCTGTGTGTGGAACAGTCCTGTGTGTGGAACAGTCCTGTGTGTGGAACAGTCCTGTGTGTGGAACAGTCCTGTGTGTGGAACAGTCCTGTGTGTGGAACAGTCCTGTGTGTGGAACAGTCCTGTGTGTGGAACAGTCCTGTGTGTGGAACAGTCCTGTGTGTGGAACAGTCCTGTGTGTGGAACAGTCCTGTGTGTGGAACAGTCCTGTGTGTGGAACAGTCCTGTGTGTGGAACAGTCCTGTGTGTGGAACAGTCCTGTGTGCGGAACAGTCCTGTGTGTGGAACAGTCCTGTGTGTGGAACAGTCGTGTGTGTGGAACAGTCGTGTGTGTGGAACCGTCCTGTGTGTGGAACAGTCATGTGTGCGTAACAGTCCTGTGTGTGGAACAGTCCTGTGTGTGGAACAGTCCTGTGTGTGGAACAGTCCTGTGTGTGGAACAGTCATGTGTGCGTAACAGTCCTGTGTGTGGAACAGTCCTGTGTGTGGAACAGTCCTGTGTGTGGAACAGTCATGTGTGCGTAACAGTCATGTGTGCGTAACAGTCCTGTGTGTGGAACAGTCCTGTGTGTGGAACAGTCCTGTGTGTGGAACAGTCCTGTGTGTGGAACAGTCCTGTGTGTGGAACAGTCCTGTGTGTGGAACAGTCCTGTGTGTGGAACAGTCCTGTGTGTGGAACAGTCCTGTGTGTGGAACAGTCCTGTGTGCGGAACAGTCCTGTGTGTGGAACAGTCCTGTGTGTGGAACAGTCGTGTGTGTGGAACAGTCGTGTGTGTGGAACCGTCCTGTGTGTGGAACAGTCATGTGTGCGTAACAGTCCTGTGTGTGGAACAGTCCTGTGTGTGGAACAGTCCTGTGTGTGGAACAGTCCTGTGTGTGGAACAGTCATGTGTGCGTAACAGTCCTGTGTGTGGAACAGTCCTGTGTGTGGAACAGTCCTGTGTGTGGAACAGTCGTGTGTGTGGAACAGTCGTGTGTGCGTAACAGTCCTGTGTGTGGAACAGTCCTGTGTGTGGAACAGTCCTGTGTGTGGAACAGTCCTGTGTGTGGAACAGTCCTGTGTGTGGAACAGTCCTGTGTGTGGAACAGTCCTGTGTGTGGAACAGTCCTGTGTGTGGAACAGTCCTGTGTGTGGAACAGTCCTGTGTGTGTAACAGTCCTGTGTGCGTAACAGTCATGTGTGCGTAACAGTCCTGTGTGTGGAACAGTCCTGTGTGTGGAACAGTCCTGTGTGTGTAACAGTCCTGTGTGCGTAACAGTCATGTGTGCGTAACAGTCCTGTGTGTGGAACAGTCCTGTGTGTGGAACAGTCCTGTGTGTGGAACAGTCCTGTGTGTGGAACAGTCCTGTGTGTGGAACAGTCCTGTGTGTGGAACAGTCCCGTGTGTGGAACAGTCCTGTGTGTGGAACAGTCCTGTGTGTGGAACAGTCCTGTGTGCGGAACAGTCATGTGTGCGTAACAGTCCTGTGTGCGGAACAGTCGTGTGTGTGGAACAGTCCTGTGTGTGGAACAGTCGTGTGTGTGGAACAGTCGTGTGTGTGGAACAGTCATGTGTGCGTAACAGTCCTGTGTGTGGAACAGTCCTGTGTGTGGAACAGTCCTGTGTGTGGAACAGTCCTGTGTGTGGAACAGTCATGTGTGCGTAACAGTCCTGTGTGTGGAACAGTCCTGTGTGTGGAACAGTCCTGTGTGTGGAACAGTCGTGTGTGTGGAACAGTCATGTGTGCGTAACAGTCCTGTGTGTGGAACAGTCCTGTGTGTGGAACAGTCCTGTGTGTGGAACAGTCCTGTGTGTGGAACAGTCCTGTGTGTGGAACAGTCCTGTGTGTGGAACAGTCCTGTGTGTGGAACAGTCCTGTGTGTGGAACAGTCCTGTGTGTGGAACAGTCCTGTGTGTGGAACAGTCCTGTGTGTGTAACAGTCCTGTGTGTGTAACAGTCCTGTGTGTGTAACAGTCCTGTGTGTGGAACAGTCCTGTGTGTGTAACAGTCCTGTGTGTGTAACAGTCCTGTGTGTGGAACAGTCCTGTGTGTGGAACAGTCCTGTGTGTGTAACAGTCCTGTGTGTGTAACAGTCCTGTGTGTGGAACAGTCCTGTGTGTGGAACAGTCCTGTGTGCGGAACAGTCCTGTGTGTGGAACAGTCCTGTGTGTGGAACAGTCCTGTGTGTGGAACAGTCCTGTGTGTGGAACAGTCAGTCCTGTGTGCGGAACAGTCCTGTGTGTGGAACAGTCCTGTGTGTGGAACAGTCCTGTGTGTGGAACAGTCATGTGTGCGTAACAGTCCTGTGTGTGGAACAGTCATGTGTGCGTAACAGTCCTGTGTGTGGAACAGTCCTGTGTGTGGAACAGTCGTGTGTGTGGAACAGTCCTGTGTGTGGAACAGTCCTGTGTGTGGAACAGTCCTGTGTGTGGAACAGTCCTGTGTGTGTAACAGTCCTGTGTGTGTAACAGTCCTGTGTGTGGAACAGTCCTGTGTGTGTAACAGTCCTGTGTGTGGAACAGTCCTGTGTGTGGAACAGTCCTGTGTGTGGAACAGTCCTGTGTGTGGAACAGTCCTGTGTGTGGAACAGTCCTGTGTGTGGAACAGTCCTGTGTGTGGAACAGTCCTGTGTGTGGAACAGTCCTGTGTGTGGAACAGTCCTGTGTGTGGAACAGTCCTGTGTGTGGAACAGTCCTGTGTGTGGAACAGTCAGTCCTGTGTGCGGAACAGTCCTGTGTGTGGAACAGTCCTGTGTGCGGAACAGTCCTGTGTGTGGAACAGTCCTGTGTGTGGAACAGTCCTGTGTGTGGAACAGTCCCGTGTGTGGAACAGTCCTGTGTGTGGAACAGTCCTGTGTGTGGAACAGTCCCGTGTGTGGAACAGTCCTGTGTGTGGAACAGTCCTGTGTGTGGAACAGTCCTGTGTGTGGAACAGTCCTGTGTGTGGAACAGTCCTGTGTGCGGAACAGTCCTGTGTGTGGAACAGTCATGTGTGCGTAACAGTCCTGTGTGTGGAACAGTCCTGTGTGCGTAACAGTCCTGTGTGTGGAACAGTCCTGTGTGTGGAACAGTCATGTGTGCGTAACAGTCCTGTGTGTGGAACAGTCCTGTGTGTGGAACAGTCCTGTGTGAGGAACAGTCCTGTGTGCGGAACAGTCCTGTGTGTGGAACAGTCCTGTGTGTGGAACAGTCCTGTGTGTGGAACAGTCCTGTGTGTGGAACAGTCCTGTGTGTGGAACAGTCCTGTGTGTGGAACAGTCCTGTGTGTGGAACAGTCCTGTGTGTGGAACAGTCCTGTGTGTGGAACAGTCCCGTGTGTGGAACAGTCCTGTGTGTGGAACAGTCCTGTGTGTGGAACAGTCCTGTGTGCGGAACAGTCCTGTGTGTGGAACAGTCCTGTGTGTGTAACAGTCCTGTGTGTGGAACAGTCCTGTGTGTGGAACAGTCCCGTGTGTGGAACAGTCCTGTGTGTGGAACAGTCCTGTGTGTGGAACAGTCCTGTGTGTGGAACAGTCCCGTGTGTGGAACAGTCCTGTGTGCGGAACAGTCCTGTGTGTGGAACAGTCCTGTGTGTGGAACAGTCCTGTGTGTGGAACAGTCCTGTGTGTGGAACAGTCCCGTGTGTGGAACAGTCCTGTGTGTGGAACAGTCCTGTGTGTGGAACAGTCCTGTGTGTGGAACAGTCCTGTGTGTGGAACAGTCCTGTGTGTGGAACAGTCCCGTGTGTGGAACAGTCCTGTGTGTGGAACAGTCCTGTGTGTGGAACAGTCCTGTGTGTGGAACAGTCCTGTGTGTGGAACAGTCCTGTGTGTGGAACAGTCCTGTGTGTGGAACAGTCCCGTGTGTGGAACAGTCCTGTGTGTGGAACAGTCCCGTGTGTGGAACAGTCCTGTGTGTGGAACAGTCCTGTGTGTGGAACAGTCCTGTGTGTGGAACAGTCCTGTGTGTGGAACAGTCCCGTGTGTGGAACAGTCCTGTGTGTGGAACAGTCCCGTGTGTGGAACAGTCCTGTGTGTGGAACAGTCCCGTGTGTGGAACAGTGCTGTGTGTGGAACAGTCCTGTGTGCGGAACAGTCCTGTGTGCGGAACAGTCCTGTGTGTGTAACAGTCCTGTGTGTGGAACAGTCCTGTGTGTGGAACAGTCCTGTGTGTGGAACAGTCCTGTGTGTGGAACAGTCCTGTGTGCGTAACAGTCCTGTGTGTGGAACAGTCCTGTGTGTGGAACAGTCCTGTCTGCGTTCGCTGCTGGTCGTTCTCACCGGTCGCACCGCAGCTCTGACGGCCAGCTGATTCCGAAGGTTAGCATGTCTCTGCTACAGTCGGACTGCACTCGCTCACACCGCTCTCGGCACGGGCGCAGCACACGTGTGTGATCCCGGCACTCGGGAACGAAGGCCTGGCACAGGAACAGATGCACGTCTGGAGAACAGCGCAGGCTGGCCAGCGGCATGAAGAGCTACACACAAAACAACAAGAGAGGGAGAAAGAAACGCATTAACAGTTGGTGAGAATAAACTCATTGCAGTCTGTGGAAGTATATTAATGTCAGTTTGACCTCTGGGTTACTGATGCATTAATCAACTCTCCTGCACTCTGTATATCACAAACATGACGTGTTCATATGTCCGCAAACAGAGAAAAGAAGTTCTGTCTTCTACAGCAGTAGATATGCTACTTTCTCTCTCAGAATCTCTGCTGCTGTGAGTTGTGCTGAGGTTTGGATCCATTTACGTTGGCAGAACAAAAACAGACGAAGTAACTGGTGATATTATGTCTGAAAAGTCAGTTATCCAATTTCCAGGTATACTGCGCAAAAAAAAGATCGCGATTAAAGCGATTTATAAACAATCTTTTGTACCAAATGCAATAAGTCTTTTGAATAAGAGGAGCTAAAATATTTTAATTCTTATGTGTAAAGTCAGTAATCCAATTTCCAGGTATACTGCGCAAAAAAAAGATCATTCTGTCATCATTTACTCTCCCACATGTCGCTACATACCGGTATGACTTTCTTTCTTTTCTGAAACACAAAAGTTGTTATTTTTTATTCATGATTTTGTCCATACAAGAAAAGTCGGTGAAAACAGAATTGGACAACACAGTTTTTCATTGTCTGAACAAAAAACATTTAGTAACATAGTGTTCCCCACTACAGAACCATACAGGTTTAGATCAACACGACTAAATGATGCCAGAGTCGAACGCCTGCAGAAGACCTTCATCACCTTCATCTTCAGTGCAGCGATGTCCTGGTCGTAGTGCTCCAGCACACACACACACACACACACACACATTTATCTTCACGCAGCGATGTCCTGGTCGTAGTGCTCAGCACACACACACACACACACACCTTCATCTTCAGCGCAGCGATGTCCTGGTCGTAGTGCTCCAGCACACACACACACACACACACCTTCATCTTCAGCGCAGCGATGTCCTGGTCGTAGTGCTCAGCACACACACACACACACACACCTTCATCTTCAGCGCAGCGATGTCCTGGTCGTAGTGCTCCAGCACACACACACACACACACACCTTCATCTTCAGCGCAGCGATGTCCTGGTCGTAGTGCTCCAGCACACACACACACACACACACACACACACACACACACACACACACACACACACCTTCATCTTCAGCGCAGCGATGTCCTGGTCGTAGTGCTCCAGCACACACACACACACACACCTTCATCTTCAGCGCAGCGATGTCCTGGTCGTAGTGCTCCAGCACACACACACACACACACACACCTTCATCTTCACCGCAGCGATGTCCTGGTCGTAGTGCTCCAGCATACACACACACACACACACACACACCTTCATCTTCAGCGCAGCGATGTCCTGGTCGTAGTGCTCCAGCACACACACACACACACACACACCTTCATCTTCACCGCAGCGATGTCCTGGTCGTAGTGCTCCAGCACACACACACACACACACACACACACACACCTTGATCTTCAGCGCAGCGATGTCCTGGTCGTAGTGCTCCAGCACACACACACACACACACACCTTCATCTTCAGCGCAGCGATGTCCTGGTCGTAGTGCTCCAGCACACACACACACACACACACCTTCATCTTCAGCGCAGCGATGTCCTGGTCGTAGTGCTCCAGCACACACACACACACACACACACACACACACACACACACCTTCATCTTCAGCGCAGCGATGTCCTGGTCGTAGTGCTCCAGCATACACACACACACACACACACACACCTTCATCTTCAGCGCAGCGATGTCCTGGTCGTAGTGCTCCAGCATACACACACACACACACACACCTTCATCTTCAGCGCAGCGATGTCCTGGTCGTAGTGCTCCAGCACACACACACACACACACACACACACCTTCATCTTCAGCGCAGCGATGTCCTGGTCGTAGTGCTCCAGCACACACACACACACACACACACACACACCTTCATCTTCAGCGCAGCGATGTCCTGGTCGTAGTGCTCCAGCACACACAGACACACACACACACACCTTTATCTTCAGCGCAGCGATGTCCTGGTCGTAGTGCTCCAGCACACACACACACACACACACACACCTTCATCTTCAGCGCAGCGATGTCCTGGTCGTAGTGCTCCAGCACGCACACACACACACACACACACACACACACACACACACACACACACACACCTTCATCTTCAGCACAGCGATGTCCTGGTCGTAGTGCTCCAGCACGCACACACACACACACACACACACACACACACACACACACACACACACACCTTCATCTTCAGCGCAGCGATGTCCTGGTCGTAGTGCTCCAGCACACACACACACACACACACCTTCATCTTCAGCGCAGCGATGTCCTGGTCGTAGTGCTCCAGCACACACACACACACACACACACACACACCTTCATCTTCAGCGCAGCGATGTCCTGGTCGTAGTGCTCCAGCACACACACACACACACACACACACACACACACACACCTTCATCTTCAGCGCAGCGATGTCCTGGTCGTAGTGCTCCAGCACACACACACACACACACACACACACACACACACACCTTCATCTTCACGCAGCGATGTCCTGGTCGTAGTGCTCCAGCACGCACACACACACACACACACACACACACACCTTCATCTTCAGCGCAGCGATGTCCTGGTCGTAGTGCTCCAGCACACACACACACACACACACACACACACACACACACATTCATCTTCAGCGCAGCGATGTCCTGGTCGTAGTGCTCCAGCACACACACACACACACACACACACACACCTTCATCTTCAGCGCAGCGATGTCCTGGTCGTAGTGCTCCAGCACACACACACACACACACACACACACACACACACACACACACATTTATCTTCACGCAGCGATGTCCTGGTCGTAGTGCTCCAGCACGCACACACACACACACACACCTTCATCTTCAGCGCAGCGATGTCCTGGTCGTAGTGCTCCAGCACACACACACACACACACACACACACACACACACACATTCATCTTCAGCGCAGCGATGTCCTGGTCGTAGTGCTCCAGCACGCACACACACACACACACACACACACACACACACACACACACACACACACACACACACACACACACCTTCATCTTCAGCACAGCGATGTCCTGGTCGTAGTGCTCCAGCACGCACACACACACACACACACACACACACACACACACACACACACACACACACACCTTCATCTTCAGCACAGCGATGTCCTGGTCGTAGTGCTCCAGCACGCACACACACACACACACACACACATTCATCTTCAGCGCAGCGATGTCCTGGTCGTAGTGCTCCAGCACACACACACACACACACACACACACACACACACCTTCATCTTCAGCGCAGCGATGTCCTGGTCGTAGTGCTCCAGCACACACACACACACACACACACACACACACACACACACACCTTCATCTTCAGCGCAGCGATGTCCTGGTCGTAGTGCTCCAGCACACACACACACACACACACACACACACACACCTTCATCTTCAGCGCAGCGATGTCCTGGTCGTAGTGCTCCAGCACACACACACACACACACACACACACCTTCATCTTCAGCGCAGCGATGTCCTGGTCGTAGTGCTCCAGCACACACACACACACACACACACACACACACACACACACACACCTTCATCTTCAGCGCAGCGATGTCCTGGTCGTAGTGCTCCAGCACACACACACACACACACACACACACCTTCATCTTCAGCGCAGCGATGTCCTGGTCGTAGTGCTCCAGCACACACACACACACACACACACACACACACACACACCTTCATCTTCAGCGCAGCGATGTCCTGGTCGTAGTGCTCCAGCACACACACACACACACACACACACACACACACCTTCATCTTCAGCGCAGCGATGTCCTGGTCGTAGTGCTCCAGCACACACACACACACACACACACACACCTTCATCTTCAGCGCAGCGATGTCCTGGTCGTAGTGGTCCAGCATACACACACACACACACACACACACACACACCTTCATCTTCAGCGCAGCGATGTCCTGGTCGTAGTGCTCCAGCATGTTGGGGAAGAAGGTGGTGTTGTAGGGCATGTGGACACACCACTGCACTCGCACCGGCTCACAGGTGAAGAGTGTGTGGCTCGCGCTCGAGTCCAGCGTCAGGACACACACACACAACCACAGCGGGACCCGCATCATTCAGGAGGACCTCTGGGAAATCTGCAACACACACATCTCCATCAGCAGTCACGTCGAGCCACTCTGCTACGAAACAGTTCAATAACATAACCAGTATAAGTGTGTGTGTGTGTGTGTGTGTGTGTTTTCACTGTGGCTTTAATAAAAGCATATTTAAATGGAAGAGTCTGTACTTGAACTGTCAGGAACAAAGTCTGAATCTTTCTAGCTGTAATCATGCATTTATAGGATAATTTTATCAATAATTTACTTGATAATTAACAGAAACAAACAACCTAACACAAGGGTTGAGTGGGTTTGGACCCTACCGTAAGAAAATCTCTGGCTAACTTAAACTTTAACTCCTTCTGCACAAATCTACCATAATCATCATCAGAGGAAACATTCAAGACACTCAGCTTTAAGCCTCACCATAGTGTGTGTTGTATATGAAAATCATACAACTGAAGGGTCTCCAAAACAAGTGAAAATTTATGTCAGGGTCATATATAATAAATTCGCAATAATGAAGGAGCAGAATATGGAGATGATGCTAGATGATGCTTCATGTGCTCATATATGTTTATAATAATCATATCTATATGAAACTGCATGATTTGTCTATTGAGAAGTATTGTTTAATGGTAATTAATCACTTCATTAGTGATTAATTATCTCGACGATCTTATTTAAATATCAATAGATTTCAGAGAGGATATCGTCTGTGTATATAAGCATAATTATCAGCAAATATATAAAATTAGACATGATGCAGACTTTGACGAACATTGATTCACATACTGAATTACCTATTGGTCTTTCTTGTCTAATCATCCTAGAGAGTTTGTATTCAACATTCATTCGTGTTTTAATAATGGTTGTCTGGTCTAAACGCGTTTCTGTTCAAACACACAACTTCAGTAAAACAACTGAGCACATCAAATATCGCACAAAGTTTCACAAATGATATCTATACATTTTTGATTATGTCTTACTTCAGGTACAAAATCATCTAGGTCATTCTCCACCGGTGAAAGTCTTTAACTTATCCAGAAGAGAAACAATAGCTTTGCAGGAGTTTGTGACTTCCGAGAAAAACTAAACGCAGGTGTGCGCATGCGCAGAGAGTAGTCAAAGGGACTGTCTGCAATTTCCGCTCACAGTCCAAAAATATAAACGTCTAATCATTCATTCAAATGAACGGTATTTACAAAGTAATTTACACTATTAGTTAATAGAATATGTTATTAAGGAATTAATACACAATGACACGTTTAATCTATTAATCATATAGACTCTTCATTAGTTGATGCAGTAATCATTAATTAATGGTTTAGTTCTTCATGAGTCATACATTAACTCATGAATATCTGTGCATTTGTTAAACATGAATTAATGCATATTAGTGCACCCGTCACCCGTATTGTAAAGTGCACCCAGTAATTTTAATCAATTAAAATTATACGTTTTAACGCAGTTTGGGGAATTGGCAGACGTTCCCTTAGGCATCAAAACCTTCTCAGGTGTAAATATGCGGCTATAATGCACGTTGGGGATTTTGAAATGAATATTTCATGTCGATATACAATTGTTGCATATTTCTAAAACTAATCGTGGTATTATTTATATCTTTGTAAGACTGCCGACAAGAGAAAACAAGAGAAAACTAAAGTCTGGTGAATGACTGTCGAACCTGACACTAACTTAAGTTAGCCTACAGCGCTTTATATTCACCTTAACAAGACTGATCTGATGTCACACACACACACACACACACTCTCTCTCTCTCTCTCTCTCTCTCTCTCTCTCTCTCTCTCTCTCTCTCTCTCTCTCTCTCTCTCTCTCTCACACACACACACACTCATACACACACTCTCACTCTCTCTATCTCTCTCTCACACACACACACACACACTCTCTCTCTCACACACACACACACACTCTCTCTCTCTCTCTCTCTCGCACACACACACACACACACACACTCTCTCTCTCTCTCTCTCTCTCTCTCTCTCTCTCTCTCTCTCACACACACACACACACACTCTCTCTCTCTCTCTCTCACACACACACACTCATACACACACTCTCACTCTCTCTATCTCTCACACACACACACACACACACACACACACACACACACACACACACACACACTCTCTCTCTCTCTCTCTCTCTCGCACACACACACACACACACACTCTCTCTCTCTCTCTCTCTCTCTCTCTCACACACACACACACACACACACACACACACACACACTCTCTCTCTCTCTCTCTCTCTCTCTCTCTCTCGCACACACACACACACACACACACACTCTCTCTCTCTCTCTCTCTCTCTCTCTCAATTCAATTCAATTCAGAAAGCTTTATTGGCATGACAAAAAAATACATTTTGTATTGCCAAAGCATCAAAACAACATAGAAAATGATTTAGAACATTTAGTACACAAAATAATAATACTGATAGCATAAAACCATAATAATAAAATAAACAAAGATGAATAAATAAAATATAAAGGATTTAGAAAACATCTCTGTACAAAACAAAAACAAGCAAAAAACAAACGAACACTGAACTTGGAATTGAACATATACATGTGTGTAGGTCTTAGGCTGTGAGTGTGTGTGTGTGTGTGTGTGTGTACTGTGTAGGTCTTAGGCTGTGAGTGTGTGTGTGTTTATTGGATGTTTGCTGGTCTCTGGTCGTCCCTCAGGATATGGCAGGATGCTACAAATTTTGCAGCTATATATGAGCATTTGGCTTCTTCGCCAAGAATGAAACGGAGTTTTTGGGTTGGGTTACAGGTGTTAAATTGGGGAAATATTTGATTAATTTTGGGGTAATATTGGTCTCTGATATGTTCATATTTTGGGCATTCTGTGAGGAAGTGCAGCTCGGTCTCCGTCACTCCCAGGGTGCAGTGCGGGCAGAGTCTGTCCTCACGGGAGAGCCAGGTCTGTCTGCGCCGGCCCGTCTCTATGGCCAGGCTGTGCTCGCTGAGTCTCTCACACACACACACACACACACACACACACACACACACACACACACACACACACACACACACACACACACACACACATACTTGTTTTTGCTACGTTGTGGGGACTCATGACTAGAAGGTGACACGTGGGGACAGCAATTTCTAAATACAATAAAGCCATCATTTTAAGTCAGAAGTGTCTGGGGGAATTTTTGAATCCCAAAAGTCAACTTTATTATCATAAATTCTTAATTTTAGAAAGCTTAATATTTGTCAGGTTTTTCTATTCTGGTGGGGACGTCCCCATTGTGTCTTACCACAAACCACCACTGTGTGGCACTATTATGAGTTATCTGTAGATTAACGATTTTTTTACACAAATTTAAACCTGTACCAGATTAACAATAAATATTAAGTTTAGATAATCATTAAAGAATTGTTTAAAAGGGAGAATTGTCTATATTTATATTTGTATGGATTTTTACTTCATTTTACAATTCACTAATTCCCTATATTTGAATAGACCATTTGTATGGATGTAAAAAGTGACAACAGCCTCACCTCACTTCCTGATTAACAGGAATCTATTTTTCTTCAACTCTGAGAATCTGAAAAGGTCCACATTTTGATAAATAAGACAGTCATGTTGTATGACAAGCAGGAAATGGTCATGGGGCATTGACCCCACGGGTATAATTGTGTTTGCTGAATAATGATCTGCGCATACTGGAATCAACTCTGAATTAAAACAGCACATGCCTGGCATTCAACAGGGTTGCGAAATATACTGCTATTTGTGTTTTTCTTATTCGTAATACTACAAATTTGTCACGTACAGAAACCTGGGAAGCCCCATGAGTCCAATATGTATTAATTCGTTGTGGAAAAAATCGCCAAATAATACAAAACAGTCTTTAAGCAGTGAGGATGATTTTGTTGTCCTCTCTCTTCTTAAAAAGAGAAAAAGAAAAGAGGAAATCTTTTATCCTTAAACTCAACACAAAACTGTATTATCTATCTGTATTATCTATCAATCTGGCATCTGTATGTCTTTATATCGGTCTGTTTATCCATCTATATTTTTTATGCAAGTGTGCCACAATTTTGGGACCACACCGAATTCTTTTGAGTAGAAGACATTTGACGTAGAACCCCCATAAACTTCCCCAAGAGAAGTTTGGACATTTGGGCTATTACAAAAAAAAAACAAGAATCTATGTTTTCTTAATGCTCTTGAACATTTATTTAAGTACCAGTGTTTTCACTTGAGTTTTGAAACACATTTTGAACTTGTTGCCCAAACAGAAAATAAACCCCCATCTAGGTAAAGGACTTTTACATTTTTCGCTTTAAAGCATACGATTTTTAACATAAAATTTCACCCCCTCCCAACTTCTCCCCTGAAGTGCTGCTGGTGACCTTTCAATGCACTCCATGCATTGGGCTTTACCAGGAACCTTCCCAGAGTGGATGTTGTTCATCAGAGTGTTTTCCACAGCCTGGATCTCCTCTTTAGACCACTTTCTCCGTGGGTTTTGTGAAGATACTGAATAAAATAAAAATAAATATTAGTAATTGTGATTGGGATAAAAGTTATTTTTATTTTATTCCCACACGACATGAACGTGAATAACATATCAAATAAATACATGGTCTTTGTTTTTTCTCTCATTTCTTTACAGTTTTATACATACATGTTTGCTAAAATCTAGTTATCATGGTTGAAAATGTGACAATATTTAGGCTTTATTGGTCTTAACCATAAAATACTGCTTGGGAAATTGAAGAAGTAAATTCTTTTCTTTACATGTTTAAGCCTTTAGAAACTAAACATTTTAGTTATAGGACCTAACTAAAGCTGCCGCACCCCACAGTGTTTTCTTCTTGACAAATTGTGCAGTCTTTACTGTCTTTATCCAGGGGGGGGGGGGGGGATTTAATTAAAAAATATTTTTTTTATTTGATGGGGGAGTTTAGACTTTTTTTTTTAATTACTTTTATCTCCTATATGCTCACTCATTGCATTTTTACAATGGGGTATTTTTGTTCTTAAGAATTTATACAACACAAGGAAGCTTGATTTCAATCTTTGAATTAAATTGAAAAAAAGTAGCACAAATAAATACAATAGAATAAAGATACCTATAAAGAGAAAAGTTTTTGCTTAGGTCTGACACTAGTATTCAGAAATACTACAGAGACTGAATAAATTAATCAAATGTAAAATAACACAGGGTAGTATTTTAGTCCTGACTAAATTAAATACATAGGATATTAATCCTGATTCATTAAAATTAAAGCTATGTTTTGTTGTTTTGACAACCAAATTACTGACAGACTAGACATATGGCTGCTGTCACTGTGAGCTCGTGCACAGATCCTGTAGTACCAACATTATACGGTCACGTGCGATGTATGCTTATTAAGACATAACCGAATGTGTTTAGAGGATACTCACCAAGACCGAAATTGACATGATTTTCGCATGTTTTTGACTGTTAAAGTGATATAATCCACGAAAAATAAAGTTTGTTACCCGTGAGCTGTTTGTGAGGCGGCTTGTATGTGTGACGAAAAAAAACCCGACAGAAATCTCCACAGCGCACAAGTAGCCTACCGAATAGTTTAAGATCACGTGAATGTTTAAACTGGTGAGACTTAAGAAGACGTAAGAAGCCTTTTCTAGCTTTCTTATCATTCCCTTTCAGTAGCTGACTACATACCTGCTGAATCTGAAGGTGAAGCACCATTTCCAGTCTCATTTTCAGAGTCTGATCCATCACAGTCCATCAGTACTTTCTCTATAAAACACAGTAACCATACAGATAAAATTAATAGGTAACAAACTAAATATTTTTATATTGTCTATAACCACGGGTGCACATAACTGGTATGCAGCTATGCATGTGCGACAAAAATCAGGAATGCGTAATGCGACGGTTACTCCGCACCTTTGCATACTTAACCGATCTTCTCATCTAACCTTACACATGACATGTTGCTTGTCAACTAAGTTATACTGTCAGAGATGTCCAAAAAGCAACAGACATTAAGCAGCTTCTTTGGCGTTTCGCCACCTACAAAGAAACGCCAACTGGAGCCAGAGCCGAAAAAAAATACTTTGTTGCTTGAAGCTAACGATGAGTGCACTGAAATGTGGTGCAAGATTTGCCGATCAAGTCCACATCTAGCAGACAAAACAGGTGCGTTTTATAAAGGAAATTCTCAAAGAATTTCAACCATCCTTTATTTGACAAACATGAAAAGAGCAAGGAGCACACAAATGTGGCACAAGCTATTGTTAATAAACAAGCTAGCCGAGAAGAAATGTCCAGTTGCCCCACTTGCCAGATGGCGAGACAAGCTGAATGAAGAACAGCGGCAAGTTTAATGTTTTTCTCCTCACCTACTATTACGACGTGGTGCAGCACGATTCACTACTATTACGACGTGGTGCAGCACGATTCACTACTATTACGACGTGGTGCAGCACGATTCACTACTATTACGACGTGGTGCAGCACGATTCACTACTATTACGACGTGGTGCAGATTGATTCACTACTATTACGACGTGGTGCAGCACGATTCACTACTATTACGACGTGGTGCAGCACGATTCACTACTATTATGACGTGGTGCAGCACGATTCACTACTATTATGACGTGGTGCAGCACGATTCACTACTATTACGACGTGGTGCAACACGATTCACTACTATTACGACGCGGTGCAACACGATTCACTACTATTACGACGTGGTGCAGCACGATTCACTACTATTACGACGTGGTGCAGCTTGATTCACTACTATTACGACGCGGTGCAGCACGATTCACTACTATTACGACGCGGTGCAGCACGATTCACTACTATTACGACGTGGTGCAGCACGATTCACTACTATTACGACGTGGTGCAGCACGATTCACTACTATTACGACGTGGTGCAGCACGATTCACTACTATTACGACGTGGTGCAACACGATTCACTACTATTACGACGTGGTGCAGCACGATTCACTACTATTACGACGCGGTGCAACACGATTCACTACTATTACGACGCGGTGCTTCACGATTCACAACTATTATGACGTGGTGCTTCACGATTCACTACTATTACGACGTGGTGCAACACGATTCACTACTATTATGACGTGGTGCTTCACGATTCACTACTATTACGACGTGGTGCAACACGATTCACTACTATTACGACGTGGTGCAGCACGATTCACTACTATTACGACGTGGTGCAGCACGATTCACTACTATTACGACGTGGTGCAGCACGATTCACTACTATTACGACGTGGTGCAGCACGATTCACTACTATTACGACGTGGTGCAGCACGATTCACTACTATTACGACGTGGTGCAGCACGATTCACTACTATTACGACGTGGTGCAGCACGATTCACTACTATTACGACGTGGTGCAACACGATTCACTACTATTACGACGTGGTGCAGCACGATTCACTACTATTACGACGCGGTGCAACACGATTCACTACTATTACGACGCGGTGCTTCACGATTCACTACTATTATGACGTGGTGCTTCACGATTCACTACTATTACGACGTGGTGCAACACGATTCACTACTATTATGACGTGGTGCTTCACGATTCACTACTATTACGACGTGGTGCAACACGATTCACTACTATTATGACGTGGTGCTTCACGATTCACTATTATTACGACGCGGTGCTTCACGATTCACTACTATTATGACGTGGTGCTTCACGATTCACTACTATTACGACGTGGTGCTTCACGATTCACTACTATTATGACGTGGTGCAACACGATTCACTACTATTATGACGTGGTGCAGCACGATTCACTACTATTACGACGTGGTGCAGCACGATTCACTATTATTATGACGTGGTGCTTCACGATTCACTACTATTACGACGTGGTGCAACACGATTCACTACTATTATGACGTGGTGCAGCTTGATTCACTACTATTACGACGTGGTGCAACACGATTCACTACTATTATGACGCGGTGCAGCACGATTCACTACTATTACGACGTGGTGCAGCACGATTCACTACTATTACGACGTGGTGCAACACGATTCACTACTATTACGACGTGGTGCAGCACGATTCACTACTATTACGACGTGGTGCAACACGATTCACTACTATTACGACGTGGTGCAGCACGATTCACTACTATTACGACGTGGTGCAACACGATTCACTACTATTACGACGTGGTGCAGCACGATTCACTACTATTACGACGTGGTGCAGCACGATTCACTACTATTACGACGTGGTGCAGATTGATTCACTACTATTACGACGTGGTGCAACACGATTCACTACTATTACGACGTGGTGCAACACGATTCACTACTATTATGACGTGGTGCAGCACGATTCACTACTATTACGACGTGGTGCAGCACGATTCACTACTATTATGACGTGGTGCAGCACGATTCACTACTATTATGACGTGGTGCAGATTGATTCACTACTATTACGACGTGGTGCAACACGATTCACTACTATTACGACGTGGTGCAACACGATTCACTACTATTACGACGTGGTGCAGCTTGATTCACTACTATTACGACGTGGTGCAACACGATTCACTACTATTACGACGTGGTGCAGCACGATTCACTACTATTACGACGTGGTGCAGCTTGATTCACTACTATTATGACGTGGTGCAACACGATTCACTACTATTACGACGTGGTGCAACACGATTCACTACTATTACGACGTGGTGCAACACGATTCACTACTATTACGACGTGGTGCAGCTTGATTCACTACTATTATGACGTGGTGCAACACGATTCACTACTATTACGACGTGGTGCAGCACGATTCACTACTATTATGACGTGGTGCTTCACGATTCACTATTATTACGACGCGGTGCTTCACGATTCACTACTATTATGACGTGGTGCAACACGATTCACTACTATTACGACGTGGTGCAGCTTGATTCACTACTATTATGACGTGGTGCAACACGATTCACTACTATTACGACGTGGTGCAACACGATTCACTACTATTATGACGTGGTGCAGCACGATTCACTACTATTACGACGTGGTGCAGCACGATTCACTACTATTACGACGTGGTGCAGCACGATTCACTACTATTACGACGTGGTGCAGCACGATTCACTACTATTATGACGTGGTGCAGCACGATTCACTACTATTACGACGTGGTGCAGCACGATTCACTACTATTATGACGTGGTGCAGCACGATTCACTACTATTATGAAGCGGTGCAGCACGATTCACTACTATTATGACGTGGTGCAGCACGATTCACTACTATTATGAAGCGGTGCAACGCGATTCACTACTAATGATGTTTCCTAACAAAGTTCGGGAGGAGCATGTTCAGATAATTAAACACATGTGGAGCACATTCAGGTAATCAAGCCTAATTAGACACGAGTGGAGCACACTCCCAATCAATGAGGTAAGAGGTATATATTCAGCAAACTTAACTCAGTTCATTGACAGTCTAACAGCATCCCTCCACCACCCCATCTCCTCACTTCTTCTCCTAAATACTCTTACAACAAGGGGGGAGCACTCTGGGTTCGGGCAAAAATTTCCGAGCTCGGAGCCCTCCCCCTGGACAGCACGCCAAATACGCATAATCTTTACTCTCTGTTTAATTGATGTAAATGTGAACTCGTGAATTACGATAGTGGTTATTGCTTTATCATACAGACCCGCGTCAACGCGTCTTTACATTAACGGTATGTGACGCTCAGGACACGCCTCGCACTCTGTAGTGTTGTAATCCGTCATATTCACGTACAGCAACGTCAGCAGTGGTGCTGAGAGAACGCTCCAGCAACAGTTCAGAAAGGAGAAATCAATCTAGTCGAACTGGACGCGCGAATGAGGCGAAATCGCGTCTATCCTCGCGTCTATCAGGACCTCCAGACCCGCGTCAACGCGTCTTTATTAACTTAACATGGAAGTCACCCACTACAGACGCTCTATCCGCGTCCGGTGTGAACGCAGCAGTTACATAATAAAATATTGGTCACAAATGATTGGTCACTTTCTAAATAGTAAAAGTATAGCACATCTACTAATAATTATATATGAACAAATAGTTTTTTACCAATGCAGATATGTTAGAAATATACATAGAAATATACATAAAGATACATCGCGATACAAATGCCAACTTGTATCCGATGCATACTTATTTAAATCGATGCATCGCATTGTTAGCTTTTATGTCGATGCACCATTGCGAATCTGTGAATCTTACCATCCCTAATATATATGTTTATCTGTGGCAGGGTTCCAGACTGCGACCATTTTTTGAGAATGTGCGAGTTAAAATTTTATGTGGTCGCATTTGTGCGAGTGCATGGTCATGTACGACTCAGTTAAATTCACGCATGCGCAACAGAACGCCGTTGTATCAGCAGCTGCTGCAGTCCGTAACTTATGTTCAAAATGAACGAGTACATCATGAATCCATTTTTCAAACCGTGTTTTTGACTTATCCTGAATCACTACGGTACGCCTATAATAAGTGTTTATATTCTGACTATTTTATCCCGAGGTCGGCTCAGCTGCGGAGTTGCCCAGTGACTGCCTGACTCGACATAGACATTGACGGAGAGAAGTAGCTAGTAGGATTGTAAAATGTTTCGATGTGATTAATAATTAAATTAAATATTTAATAATCAAATATAACGACTAATAGAAAGTGTCACCAATGCCGCCTCAGATTTGTGCTTGTCAGAATGTGTGACTGTTGTGGTCGTGCTCTTCCTGGAACAACGCTCTGAAAACGGCAACTAAACCCGGCAACTAAACCCAATGAATTCACAATGATTTAATAAAATAGTGTTCTCATGTTATGTAATATGACAGTCCCAAATTACTCATCGTTATTATTAGTCGTGCATTGCTGCTTGAGTGGAGCGCGCTGAATGAATAACCGTTGAGCACTTTGCTAGCGTGTTATTTAACTCAAAGAAACGCATCCTATATGAGATTAATCAGACAAAATAAACATAATATTACAAATCATATCTGCACAAAATGACGTGAATCCACAAGTGAACTTGAACTAAAGCCTAGTTCACACTACGTGATTTTAAGCCCGATTTGAGCCCGATTTGCAAATCGTTGAGCTCGCCGACAGGTCAGGGTGCTATCGCGTGCAAATCGCGGGTGATTAGCGCGCGATGAACGCTCGCCAATCTGTTAGTATGAAAGAGCCAACAATGCATCAAAGACGCTCGCAGACGCGTCACCGAGCCCAGAAAAATATCTAGCATGCTAGATATCCAGAGCTGTCGCGCAACTCAACCTCACGTGATGTTGAGAGCTACAGCCAATCAGAGCAACTAGAGATTAAACATACAAGTATGTGTAGACATAAAAATATAATTACTTATGCTTTTCGGGAAGAATATCCCTGTTTGTAATCATAGGTTTTACTAAAATACTTTTAGGAAAAAGGAAAGTCAACTGTATATTGCCGATGTCCACAATGTTGATGTTCTGGGTGTTCTTTTTTAAAATGAAGTTGTAGAGTGTATGTTTTTTTTAGAGCAAATTATCGCGCAAACAGTTTGCAGCTTTAGTTTCTGTCTGACGCCCATACGCGTGTTGTGCTCTTCTTCCCTGGGTATTGGCGCGCGTGCTGTTTCGCGTCATTTTCGGTTCATTTTATCGCGTGATTTTTCGTGAGAAAACGTGGTTTGTGGACAAGATAGAATCGTTGGGTGACAGAGTTGTTGTCAACTCGTGTAGAGCGTTACCTCCTGTTGCGGATCAATCACGTTGTGTCGTGTGGTGTGAACAGCTCAACAACTTGAACACTCCTGATTTCACAGAGAGCAAGTCATGTAGTGTGAACCGCACAGTTCAGCCCGACGTTTTAAAATCATGTAGTGTGAACTAGGCTTAATACGTGCCATTCAGAATGACTCGTGTTGTGGACGCTCTTCCTGGAACAACGCGACACGGCAAAACCCAAATAATTCACAATGTTTTATTACAATATTGTTCTCTTTATAATATTACGTAATATGACAGTCCCAATAATAGTCATTATTAGTCGTGCATTGCCGTTTGAGCTGCGAGTGCTAAAGACAACGCTTTAGTAAAAAAAAAAAAAAAAGTGCGACCAAATCATGTGTTGGTGCGACCAACTGAGAAAGTTGGTAGCACCAGTGCAACCAGTGGAAAAGTTAGTCTGGAGCCCAGTGTGGATTTAGCCTACCTTTCTCTTCTCTTCGGGGGCATCTGTCACATCATCCACTGAAATGTAAATTACAAAGAAGTAAATTTTCCATTTTACTTCCTCCTAACTATAGTTCTAGGCTTAAACCCCAAGATAATCACCAGAATTGAATAACGAACCAATAGACTTAAAATAAGTATCAAAATAAGGCTGACATCAATGACACCATTTTGGCAAAACCTGTAGTTACCTTAAATTTAATGTGATCTGTGACTTTTAATTTCATACAATGATAAAAAAATTACAACAAAACAAACTTAACTACAGTATCTGTTGAAATTGACAGCACACAGGACAACATGTTGTATTTACTCAGCACGTACAGTTAAGTAATTATATCTTTGTCCAGTTACTGAACCATGTCAGAGTTTAGGGATAATTACCCAAATTTATTTAGCCATTAGAAATTAATTTTCACCAACGATGAATGCATGTTAAAATAAATGTAAGATATCAGCGAGGTATTTTTTATCTTTATATTGAACATGAGAAGTACACTTTTGGTTTCACAATAACATGATCATATGGCTAGACATATTTATATTGTTCAATGACACAATACCAAACTTTCTGTCATTTGAAAGCGTTTCAAATGTTTAACAAAAAAGTAAAAATACTGGAATGTTTTTTTAAATGAACATTTTCACTAAAATATGCAGATATAATCACGTTTTTGCCTTAAATTCTAACAGATGATCTGTTTTCTTTTTTAATAAAACCGTAAAGAAAAGTTACAGATCAAGTTGCAACAAAAAATTAAGTTTACATAGATTAAACTTAGATTGTATTAATTACTACAATCATCCCTTAATTACTTTGTAATAATCTATTGGCCTCTAAACTTCTATTTAAACTGACCGGTTATTAATTAAAACATTATTTACCTATAAACAAAAGATAGCAGATTAAAAGATTAAATTTCATGCACTACCATGAATTTGGCATGGTGTTGCAAGAGAATGAAAGGAGGGAGCGTGGCTATGTTTCTTTTTCTTCAAGATTGTGCTTTTAAAAACCTCGGTTACTCGGATTCATTAAGCTATGTATATAAGCTTTAAGAATTATTTTAAGTAATAAATGACGCACACGAATTTGACATACTACAAATGAGTAAAATGTGTTTTGTTTGATCTTCTCATTCTCACCTGTGCATCCAGAGCTGCCATTCCTAGTTTGATCTTCCTGCAAGCACAAGTGTCATAGACAGTCAAACATCATAGTCTAACATCACATGGCACTGTATTTAAAACTGTAATGGTACAATTAGGCAATATATTAAAGTAATTGACATTGTAACATAAGCCAATACAATTTCATACCATTTTGACTGAAAATAAATGCCATTTATTGTCTGGTCTTGAAAGCTGCATTACAGAAGTAGAAAAAAACTTGTTCTGAATTTATTAAACTTCCCTCTTGCTTTGTTGAATCACATTATTGGTGTTTAGAGTGATAAAACGTCATGAGTCCTGCAGGCCTCAGACTCACATGGCTGCACGTGTAGGCCGCTACAGATGCAACTCCTGGCAATCTTTAATTAATGTTACCAAAATTGAGCTAAACATCTAGGTGAAGTAACAGGGACGCAAAATATGTCTTTCAGAAATAACATAAAGACAACAACATTTTAAATTCGGCGAAGTTTAAAAGCGGATTACCGCTAGAATGCAGTCACCTATGCAATCCTAACTGTGGCCTTAAAACAGCTTAAGACTCTTAGGAATCTAAAGCCCTAATGGATATATTATTATGATCATTACTGTCATTTTGGTACATTAATCTATACTTTCTCCAAAGCTGCTTTGTGGTTATGCTTAAGGTGAAAAGTGACGTGACCTTTACGTTACGATATATGATATATAATACGATATATAGGTTGCAAACAATATGCAAGTTAAAAAACAGCACCATATTATATTGAGAGCCTTGCACAAAAAGTCAAAAACCTACTTTTTCGTCGGCCATCTCGATCCCGTCTCCTCCGCGCCGTGTCTGCAGCATCTGTGACTCGCAGGTGAGAGGTCCAGGGGTGGGGGAGGGGCGGGGAGAGGAGGCGATAGTCGCGGTGGGGACTTAAAGCCTCAGGTTCTGTGTGATGTATCAGCCATTACTGACACTCACTCGGCGAACTAAGGCTATATTAATATTACCCGCGCTTTTTTTTTCTTTTTTTTTTCTTGTGCGGTTTTTGTTTTCTTTATAAAATGATGTATGGACATATATGCTCTGATAATATGCTCTGAGATAGTGTAAGCTATATGCTGTTATAAAATAAATAAATGTTATGCTCAAATTCAGATAGCCTATGTTTTTTTTTTGTACAAATAAAATGACAGAGTGTAGATGTAAAAAGACATTTAGGCCTATATTATATTTAATATTAAAAAACAACACATTAATGAATGAACAAATTTGGAACTATTAAACAGCTCACAGAGAGATTGACATTCATAAAATAAAAATAAACTATTACAAGACCTTGTAATCAACAGAACAGATATTATGTTTACCCTCTGAGAGCCGAGGAGATAAAATAAATAAAATAGATTTGAAAGAAGTGAGGCATGAGACCAAACTCTGGATATGAGGCCTCCACACAAGGCCCGCCATGCTTCTTTGTTCTTGGATGGTTTCTTGCATTTGAACTGGGTGAAACATGTCAAGACTGTGGTGTCATAGATACAAGACCCCGCTTGTTTACAAAAGGTACAAAACAGAAAGTGAGTTGGGCTGTTGTTAATGTTACCGTCCTTAGAAATTGTCTATATTGATTCTGAAACTCTTTAACTGCATACTCCTAACTATTGTTAAAATAAACAATCTTCACAACAATTGCTCACCTTGCTTGTACTGTTCAAGACAATGATTGAAACCATGTATTGCTAGCACTTTTCTTGCTACAGACAAATTGCTTGTTGTATTCCTCATTTCATTTGTAAGTCGCTTTGGATAAAAGTGTCTGCTAAATTAATAAATGTAAATGCACTCACCAAGACAGCAGTTCGCCAGTTAGAGGAGAATGGGAAAAGACTATATTTGCAAACTATATAAATGAATTGTCAAATACTAGCACATGATTTAATTTAGGGTAAGAATAACACATGGTAAAAATAATTCAACAAATGATGATGCAGTTTTTCCACACTGGACACCCTTCTGGCTTAGCTACTGGTTCAGATTCTCCCAAAATGACATGAAACTATATACAACACCTCACTTAAACAGAAATAAGTGTTGTGGACATGCACGTACATGTAGCCTACGTCATCCATACATTGGCATGTGTTAGACTAATGATTATGATATACTGTAGTGCTCATCATTTCCAGGATTTGAGTTCACCTTGTCAGAGTAGCCATAATGATTTGGCACTTGTTGTCACCAGCATTTGGAACCACAGAGGTCAATGTGCTGATAGATAGGTTAGGGTTAGTGTTAGGAGCTGCTCTGAGAGGTACTGGTCCACCACACTCAGATGCTGATAGATAGGTTACATTTACATTTACATTTAGTCATTTAGCAGACGCTTTTATCCAAAGCGACTTACAACTGAGGACTAAACCAAGCGAGTCATCGTGAAGAGGCAAAAGCAACGCAAGAAGTGCTCAAAATACAAAGTTCAGACATAGCTCGGAGTAGCATAAGCCAGGCAAGCGAGGATTTAGAGGAAAGGATTTTTTTTTTTTTTTTTTTTTTTTTTTTTAGTTAAGTTAAGTGCTCCCGGAAGAGATGAGTTTTCAGTTGTCTTTTGAATGTTGTCAGGGATTCTGCATTCCGGATGAGGGTGGGGAGATCATTCCACCAGCATGGAACCGTGAATGAGAATGTTCTGGAGAGTGATTTTGTGCCCCGCTGTGATGGCACCACGAGCCGTCGCTCATTGACCGATCGTAGGCTTCTGGTAGGGATGTAGACTTGTAGTAGTGACTGGAAGTAGGAGGGAGCTGAACCAGTGGTCAATCTGTAAGCAATGCAAGCGTCAAAGCCTTGAACTTGATGCGAGCAGCGAGTGGTAGCCAGTGCAGAGAGATGAGCAGAGGAGTGACGTGGGCCCTTTTGGGCTCGTTGAAGACCAGACGAGCTGCAGGTTAGGGTTAGGTTAGGGTTAGTGTTAGGAGCTGCTCTGAGAGGTACTGGTCCACCACACTCAGATGCTGATAGATAGGTTAGGGTTAGTGTTAGGAGCTGCTCTGAGAGGTACTGGTCCACCACACTCAGATGCTGATAGATAGGTTAGGGTTAGTGTTAGGAGCTGCTCTGAGAGGTACTGGTCCACCACACTCAGATGCTGATAGATAGGTTAGGGTTAGTGTTAGGAGCTGCTCTGAGAGGTACTGGTCCACCACACTCAGATGCTGATAGATAGGTTAGGGTTAGTGTTAGGAGCTGCTCTGAGAGGTACTGGTCCACCACACTCAGATGCTGATAGATAGGTTAGGGTTAGTGTTAGGAGCTGCTCTGAGAGGTACTGGTCCACCACACTCAGATGCTGATAGATAGGTTAGGGTTAGTGTTAGGAGCTGCTCTGAGAGGTACTGGTCCACCACACTCAGATGCTGATAGATAGGTTAGGGTTAGTGTTAGGAGCTGCTCTGAGAGGTACTGGTCCACCACACTCAGATGCTGATAGCATTTCTGCTTCATACCATGCTTGCTCTATTAGCTGCTCTGCTAACATGACTATTGGTGATGATCAGTGCTCCACTGTGGCCTTTAGCTGTTCCTGGTGTGACACTGTGAACTGGAGTGCATACGCTGGCACATGCTTACATCAGCAATTACACAGGCATTCGCCATGTTTTTAGAAAGTGATCATTGCCCCGCTTCTACTTCACTAGCAGCACATCTGATGCTGGATCAGGAGATTATTTCTTAACTTTTGATCCAGCATCTGTTTCTCTCACACTCTGCACTGTTCACTTCCATTAGCTTCATGAAAAGAGGTGTATCTGGTCCCATTCTCCCACAATGAGCTCTCTCCAGGTCCTGCTAAAGCAATATCAGTCTCTCTGTTATCTCACAGCATCTGTAGGGTACAGGGTATTGGAAGGCTGCTAAAACTGTGAGATATGATGTATGATGAGGGTATAATGTGCTGCTCTGTTAGCCTAGCGGGTAGCATTTACAAGATAATAAAGTCATGAAACATTTATATAAAAATAGTGTGTTAGTAGTTCACTTTTAAGGCTTTTGAGAGAGCACAGAGCTTTGTAGAATGTTTGTAGTTATCAAATATTACACCATTTGTGCAAAGGAATGACTAAAAAAGATGACCAAATCTGTTGAATCTCATTTGTATGTAGTGATATATTAAAAAGAAAGCCAGAAGATTAAATAAACAGCAGCTGCCAATTTTAGAAACAAGATTGTATATAGTCAGGGCCTGTTCATTTATTAATTTCATATGAGTTTATTTCATAAAAGTTTATTAGTGATCTGTTGAAAGTACATTCTTTGAATTCTGTTTAATGTATGCAGAAAGGCTCTGTCAGAGGGGTAGCCCAGAGTGAAAAATCTGTATATCATTTACTGATCATGATTTAATTAGATTATAATTAAATGATAATAATATATTAGAGTAATGATATAATAATGTATTAATTACTTTAACAAAATCACTTTGAAGTGTTTTTAACCTAAACTGACAATTAATTCATGTAGATTTTGTAGATGATCCTCTCACATAAACCAGTCCCCACAGAAGCGAGACTGAAACACCTGGAGTTGGCTAACCTCGTTTAGATTTCTTTCCTATTGTCATCAATAATGACTATATGAATATAGACAGATCCATGATAAATTACATAAATGGCATTTTTAACAGATCAGTTATATTCTAATCATTTGATGCCTTACGATAAATAAAACAAAGAATTTGCAAAAAAAAAAAAAAAAAATTCTCTGTTTGTGACTCAGTCTTTCCAGAATTTTCATTCTAGTGCACCAACAGCACATTTATTTAATTCAGTTTATTTTATAAAGTAATATAAATAACTAAATATTATACTAATGTATAAATATAAATAATTAAAAACCCTATTAATTCATATCTTTAGTAAAAAGACACATTTTTAAAATAGATTGCCAAATTGTAATTCTATTATTGACCAATACCCCCAATAGGGAGCTAGAGAGTGCCGCACTTTTCCGGAACAATGTGACTTGTGGGGACGGCAATACTCTGTGTGACCACCAGGGGCGCCTAGATATACACTAACACAGATTTTTGTCTTGAAAATGGCCCTCATGAGGACTTCAAAAAAAACTACATGGGGCGTGTCCAAACACTGTTTGGGAGGTGCCTGAGGGGCTTTGCCCGTGGGGACCTCTATTTAGGTCCCCACGGTGACACGAGTCCCCACGAGTCTGTGTGCGTTCAGGTTGAAGTCCCCACCGGGATAGAAAAACAAGAACACACACACACACACACACACACACACACACACACACACACACACACACACACACACACACACACACACACACACACACACACTCCCGTCTCTATGGCCAGGCTGTGCTCACTGAGTCTCTCACACACACACACACACACACACACACACACACACACACACACACACACACACACACACACTCCCGTCTCTATGGCCAGGCTGTGCTCGCTGAGTCTGTACATCGTCAGGCTTCTCCTGAGTCTCACATCACTCACTGTGCTCAGGTAGTTCGCAACAGTGTACTCTCGATTTAGTGCCGAATAACATTCCAGTTTGTGTTGGTTTTTAATGGTGTTTGTCCAATGGGTGATGTACTTGTCTTGTTCTGTGGTGATAATTTGTGCGGGCCGAATGTGTGTGAGTGTGTGTGTGTGCTGAGGCGAGCTGATCTCTGCAGGAGAGAGCCCAGTCAGTCTCAGCACCCGCTGGCACAGGGGACTCCTCGCTACGCTCAGGTGTGTGTGTGTGTGTGTGTGTGTGTGTGGCACAGGGGACTCCTCGCTACGCTCAGCTCTTGGTGTTGTAGGGCTTTGTAGTGGTATGTGTTGGGGTCGCTTGTTTTTAGGTGTTTCCAGAATTTGATGGCTCTTTTTTGGATGTTTAGAAGGAGAGGGTATTGGCCTAATTCTGCCCTGCATCCGTTGTTTGGTGTTTTCCTTTGGACTTTGAGAATTTGTTTACAGAAATCTAAATGTAGAGTTTCAATTGGATGTTTTTCCCAATTTAAAAAATCAAATTTGATAGAAGGACCCCACACTTCACTGCCATATAAAACAATTGGTTCAATTATTGATTTGAAAAGTTTGAGCCAAATTTGGATTGGTATGTCAATTTTGATGGATCTTTTTATGGCATAGAAAGCCCTTTGAGCTTTCTCTTTGAGTTCATTCACAGCCAAAGTAAAGTTGCCAGTTGGAGTTATTTTCAGGCCGAGGTAGGTGTATGTTTTTGTGCTCTCAATGGTTCTGTGTGATAGTGTGAATGTGTGTGTTGGTCCCTGAGATCTGGAGCGTTTCTGGAACATCATGACTCTAGTTTTCTGGAGGTTGACGGTCAGGGCCCAGGACTGACAGTAATCCTCCAGCAGATCCAGGCTGTCCTGAAGCCCCTCTTTAGTGGGCGACAGGAGGACCAGGTCGTCTGCGTAGAGAAGACACTTGATCTCGGTGTCGTGTAGAGTGAGACCTTGAAAGGGAGCATGTTCTAATATATCGGCTAATTGGTTGATGTAAATGTTGAAATGTTCCTCATCAGGGTCTTGTCTCTCTCTCTCTCTCACACACACACACACACACACACACACTCTCTCTCTCTCTCTCTCTCTCACACACACACACTCATACACACACTCTCACTCTCTCTATCTCTCACACACACACACACACACACACACACACACACACTCTCTCTCTCTCTCTCTCTCTCTCTCTCTCTCTCTCTCTCTCTCTCTCTCTTCCGGTGCACGCTGGGAGCGTTTGGGGTGGTGAGGGGTTTTACGGAGAGGTACTCTTTTCTATTGGCTTTTTCTTCTAACTTCAAAACTGAGTAAATTTGATATTAATCTAACATTAAATCTAGTAGTACAGTTTTTTTAGTTTGAGGTTAGTTGACGCGTTGTGGGTTTAGTATTCGCGTGGCGAGTACAGGGATGGCATCGCACCAGGATGTGCGAGCTCCGTCGCTGTCGCTTCGTCACGGAATAAGATGCATCACTCAAGTGGGTATAACCGTTGAGGATGTGTTGCTGGATGTAGCTGAGCGAGTGGGATATGAAAACATCATTTCCGCGTCTCGGATGAATAAGGCCGTGGTGGTTTTTTTGAAAGAGGAACTACTGGTTAATCGGTTGGTAGAGAGCGGCATAGTGGTAAGTGGAGCTTTTGTGATTGTTCAACCTTTAGTATCTCCAACTGTAAAGGTAGTAATTTCCAATGTGCCACCATTCATTCCGGATGACGATATACAGCGTGAGCTTTTGAGGTATGGAAAATTTGCGAGTGGAATCAAGATGGTACCGCTTGGATGTAAACATGAGTCTTTGAAGCATGTGTTGTCGTTCAGGCGGCAGGTGTTTATGTTTTTGAATGCCCCGACTTTAAACGTGTCTTTTCGTTGTGTTTATGAAGGAAAATCGTACATGTTGTATGCGAACACTGGGGAAATGCGCTGCTTTGAATGTGGTGCTGTAGGACATGTAAGATTGGCATGCCCGCAAAGAGAAGAAGTGATAAATGAGACAGGTCGAGGTAATGATATGAATGGTAGTGTGGAGAAAATTGTGGAAGAAAGAGTGGAAAATGAGGGTCAAAATGTACATAATAACAAGGATTTAGGCAGTGTTGGGGCTGAGGGGGAGACTAATACTATTGAAGTGTCAAAAGTAGTAGATATTGTTAATGGTGAGAGACAGGTGGTTGAGGAGATGGTGAGGACGGAAACTGAGAGGAGTACAGAGCAAGTGGAGAGGGTGGAAGGTGTTGAGGAAGTGATGTTGGTTGATAGTGATCAAAGGAGAGTGAGTTCAGAGGGTAAGAATTCAGGAGAGATGGTTGAGAATGAAGAAAGTGATGATGATTTGTCAGATGGATCAGATGTGTCAAATCTATCTCAGATGGGAGGTGACCAGTTATACGCTTTGGAGGAAATAGATGCTTTTCTGGATGAGACTTTCGGGAAAGTGGCGGAAGTGAAGGATTACTTTACTGATACCAAGAAATTTGAAAGATCTGTATTATACTGGATGAAAAAAGTTGGAGTGGATAGATTAAGTAGGAGGAAGAGGTTTCGTCTGAAAAAGTTTGTCACGAAAATAAGAGGGGGGAAAACCCAGAAAAGAAGGAAATTTAAATGATGTATAATTCACTAAAGGTGTTTCTATTTCTTCTTTTTTCTCTGTCTTTGTTCTCCCTCCATTGGAATATTATTATGGAGTTTGTAAGAATAGGATCCTTAAACATCAATGGGGGAAGAGATAGGGTCAGAAGAGCAATGATTTCTGAATTTATTAAATTAAATGATGTTAAAGTAACTTTTTTACAAGAAACACACTCTGATAGTAATAATGAATTGGAGTGGTATAGATGGTGGGAAGGAGAGTGTAAATTAAGTCATGGAACAAGTGCTAGTATGGGTGTTGCAATTCTCTTCTCAAAACAGTTGGATTTAAAAATTGTATCAACAATAGAGGTAGAAAAAGGAAGAGTGTTATTAGTTATAGCTGAAATTAAAAGTGTTAAATTTCTTTTTGTTAGTGTGTATGCTCCGAATATAGGATGGCAGCGTGAAATAACATACCAAAAGTTAAATGATGCAATAAAACAGCATGATGATGGCAACACATGTGTTGTAATAGGAGGTGATTGGAATTGTACAACACATTTCGTATTAGATAGGAATGGGGATGAGCCTCACCCGAAATCTAGTAACTTACTACTTGATATCATAAATAATTTAAAGTTGATAGATGTGTGGAGAAGTAGGAACAGTCTGGTGAAGCAATATACATGGATAAGGATATTAGATTCTGTTGTGACAGGAGCGAGATTGGATAGGTTATACATAAGTAAATCAGAAATAAATAGAGTAGCTAACACTAATATATTACCGAATGGATTTTCGGACCATCATATGGTTACTTTAGATTATAATGTTGCAAAAATTTCAAGACCTAAATTTTATTGGCATTTTAATGAAAAATTATTACAGGATACAGATTTTTTTGAGAAATTTTGTAGTTTTTGGGAAATTTGGAAACAGAGGAAAAGTAATTTTGAAAATCTGACTCAATGGTGGGAGGTGGGAAAAGCACAGATTAAAGTATTTTGTCAACAATTTTCTTATAATGCTACTGCTATAATAAAGAAAAACGTGAGAATTTTGGAGATTGAGATTAACGAAATAGAAAAAAAAATGATTGATGTGAATGATGAAGATGATGATGGTTCAGTGAATGTTTTAAAAAAGAAAAAAATGGAGTTAAAGTCATTGTTGGAACAAAGAGTTAAAGGTGCACTTGTCCGAGCTAGAATTTCATCAATTAAAGAAATGGATGCTCCAACGGCTTATTTTTTTGGACTTGAAAGGAAGGAAGCACAAAAGAAATGCATGCTTCATCTTAAAAGGAAAAATGGAACTATCACTTCGGATCCAATGGAAATGAGAACAATGGGCATTGACTTTTATAAAGAACTGTTTGGTAAAATGGACTGTGATGTTGGATCTATGGACCAATTCTTAAGAGATCTTCCTAAATTAAGACCTGAGGATAAAGATTCATTGGACGTAATGATTTCTTTTGATGAACTTTCAAAGGCGGTCAAACAGCTCTCTACAGGAAAGTCACCAGGAATTGATGGGTTAACAGCGGAGTTTTACAAAGCCTTTTGGGGTGTCTTAGGAGAAGATTTGTATAATGTATTTTGTGAATGTTTTAAAAGAGGTCGTCTACCAAATAGCTGTCAAAGAGCTGTGCTATCACTCTTGCCAAAAAATGGAGATCTGGGCTTGTTGAAAAATTGGCGACCAGTGTCTTTAATGTGTCTAGATTATAAAATTTTGTCTAAATGTCTAGCTAACAGACTAAAAAATGTTTTGCATGTTGTGGTGGAGAGTGAACAAACTTATTGTATTCCTGGGCGGACAATCATGGATAATTTGTTTCTTATGAGAGATCTGATTGATTTATCTATTACAAATAATCTTGATGTGGGTTTTTTATCTATTGACCAAGAGAAAGCTTTTGACCGGGTAGGTCATGAATACCTTTTTAATGTGTTGAAGACCTTTGGATTTGGGGAGAATATTATTTCTTGGATAAAAATGCTTTATGAAGATGCTTCAGTTATGCTTAAGATAGGAGGAGGTCTGAGTTGTCCAATCCCTGTTAAAAGAGGAATTAGGCAGGGATGTCCTCTATCAGGACAACTTTATAGTTTAGCCATAGAACCCTTACTGTGTAAGCTAAGAAATGAGTTACAAGGTATAATGATACCAGGAGATAATTCGGGGCTAAGGTATTTTGTGTCTGCTTATGCAGATGATGTAAATATTTTTATTTCTGGTCAAAATGATATTCGGACACTTTGTAAAAATTTAAACCTTTATGAAAAGTCTTCTTCAGCCCAAGAGTGAACTGGGCGAAGTGTGAAGGGTTTGCTGTGGGGTCTTGGGTTGATAAGGGGCCACCTCAACTTCCCGAAAGACTGAAATGGGGAAAGGAAGCGGTTTTAAAAGTTTTGGGGGTGTATTTGGGTACTGAAAAGTATAAAGAAAAGAACTGGGAGGGTCTGCTTGGAAAGGTTGTCGCTAAGTTGTCTAAGTGGAACTGGCTATTGCCCGAACTATCATATAGAGGTAGAGTCCTAATCATAAATAACTTGACTGCCTCTATGTTATGGCACAAACTGACTGTGCTGGAGCCACCGGATGACATCATTAAGGAGATTTCAGAGGAAGTTGGTGGATTTTTTCTGGTCTGGTCAAAAATGGATTCCCCGGCCTGCACTTTATCTACCAGTGATTGAAGGAGGGCAAAGCCTAATAGATGTACGAAGCCGCATAAATGCGTTTCGATTGCAAGCAGCCCAGAGACTGTTGTAACGAGGAGAACGTTGGGGTGGATTAATGTTGCTTGTGCTCTTCTGCGGAAAAACAGCTGGTTTATTGTATGATAAGCAGCTTTTTTTTATTGCAAAGTGATGAAGTGGATTTGAAAGAGTTGACACCTTTTTATAAGTCAATGATAACAGCTTGGAAAAAAGACATTTATTGTACACAGAGATATTTTTACAACCTGAGGACTGGATAATGGGGGAACCACTGTTCCATAATCCATTAATAAGAACAAGGATTTTGTCCTCTAAATCTGTGGAAAGCTGTTTTGTGAAGGCTGGGTATGTCAAGTTGGGGGATCTGAGAAGCGGTGATGAATGGAAAAACAGCGGAGTCTTTGCAGAGTGTTACGGGGTTGAGATCTCTTCGACTTCTGAGACGAATAATGGAGGAGGTGTGGGCAGCTCTACCTGGAGCTTGCAGAGAGGCACTGGTCACAGGAAGGGAATGGCACTACACATTTCCACCCATTAAAGTATCTGCTGCGGTCCAAGAGGAGATGGAGGAAACTGGACATTCGATTTTAACATTTGAGTACCCTAAGTTGGGGAGTTTTCAAGATATTAAGAAGAAAGAACTCTATGTAACGTGTGTAAAGGTTACTCATCAGACTGTGCTAAGAGGAGTGAAAGACTTGGAGGTGGTCAGAAGTGTTTGGGACAAACTTAAGGCAGGTTGGAGGTCTCTATATAAGTCTCCTGTTGAAAAGCGTACTGCTGATTTGCAGTGGAGATTGATGTTCGGGGCTATAGCTACAAACAGACACGTGGCACACCTGAATCCGGCAGTGGGGACAGAGTGTTTATTTTGTGCTTAGAAGAAACGGTTAATCATTTATTTATTGATTGTTTTAGATTGGAGGGAAATGTTTTAATTTTTTAACACAAATTTTTATAAAGTTTTGGGGAGAATTTTTCTTATCAGAATTTTATAAGTGGTCCAATTTATAACTTTCAAGAAAGGAGGAAAAAGTGTTTACTGAATTTTTTTGTTGGGATCAGCTAAGTTGTCCATATGGGAAAACCAGAAAAAATAAAAGGTTAGGTACAGGTCCAATCAATGCTGAATGGTACTAAAAGGGATGATAACAGCAAGAATCAAGATAGAGTATACATATTAATAAATTGGTTAGTGACATTGTAATGTTTTCTGAAATTTTGGTCAGTGGGGGAGTACTTTGTGAAGTTGAAGAAAATGAAATGTTGTTTTTAAATGTGTAGAAATAGGTATTTAATTTATGAAATGACATTTTTTGTAAGAAAATTGTATTGAGGTAAAAGGACAAATGGTCTAATAAAGATATTGTTAAGCCTCTCTCTCTCCCTCTCCTCTCTCTCTCTCTCTCCCTCTCTCTCTCTCTCTCTCTCCCTCCTCTCTCTCTCTCCCTCTCTCTCCCTCCTCTCCCTCTCTCCCTCTCTCTCCCTCTCTCTCTCTCTCCTCTCTCTCTCTCTCTCCCTCTCTCTCTCTCTCATCTCCCTCTCTCTCTCTCTCTCTCTCCCTCTCTCTCTCTCCCTCTCTCTCTCTCTCCCCTCTCTCTCTCTCTCTCCTCTCTCCTCTCTCTCTCCCTCTCTCTCTCTCATCTCTCTCTCTCTCTGCAGTGTGGAGGAGTGGAGCGGGCAGCAGACGGCAGGCGCTGCGGTCGGCGGGGCTAGCCGGAGTCTCCTCGGGCGCTCTCGTGGCGGCCGCGAGCGGACAGACGGCGGTGGCTCTGGGAGCGGTGACGGGCGGGGGGGTCGGGGGGGCGGTGGGGGCCCTGGCCGGAGCCGAGGCCGCGGGGCCGCGCGACGCCGCGCTGGAAGCTCTGCAGCAGGTGGGGGCGATGGGGGCGATGGGGGCTGTGGTGGTGGGTGTGGCTGCGGGAGTGGGCGGGGCTGTGGGGGCGGGGTCAGCGCTTGGGGCGGGGCTTGGGGGCGGAGCTGTGGCCCAGTTCGACCGCACTGAACGGCATCGGAACGACCGCGCGCATCCTGAGCGAGATCGGGCGAGCGGCGGCGGGGAGTAGTTCTGGCCGGAGGATTCCGTCGTCAAAGTGGTGAAGGAGAAAGTGCAGTCCGCGGAGAACAGCTTCAGCGAACGCAACTCCTACGAGATCCACTGGAACAAGTGAAGGACTCTCGCCTCTACTCTCAGCAATAACAGCACATTTAAAACTAGTTTTACCTATTGATATAAACCTGCATTCAAAACAGTGTGTTCAGTTCTTCTCTCATTGAAGATGCACACGTTTTAGTGAACTCCAGCTCGAACTTTGATGAACAAATGAAGTTATCTCAGCACTTATTCTCTCTGATCTGACCACTTCATTCAGATTCATAGATGCATTTCAACATGAAAATCACATTTTCAACTAGTTTTGATATAAAACCTGCTATTTAAACGGTGTGTTCTTCACTCATTTATGATAAAACATGTTGTGTATTGAGCAGATTTGAGTGAACTCCAGGTTGAACTGTGTGTTTGATCAGTGTGTGACGTGTTGATCTCTGGCTTGGTGAGATCAGATGTGGACTGAACACTGTGTGTGTGTGTGTGTGTGTGTGTGTGTGTGTGTGTGTGTTTTTTAAATAAACACGTTGAAGAATCTGAGACTGAGGCTTTTAATGATCATACTAGCGCTTCACTCACTCACTCACACACACACACACATTTGACGGTATCTCACTCACACACACACATTTGACGGTATCTCACAAGTTAAAGCCTGAACTCTGGAATACTGGAATTATATCTCACATTTACAAGAGAGAAAATATTACTTATTTTATTCTCAATAACCCAGCATTGAAACTCATCATGCTTTTGATTCTTCCCTCCTGATTAACAGCGTTTCGTGATATTTTATTTTTTTATTATTTTGTTTTGGGGTGATTTTGGAAAAAATGTTGATGTATTTTCAAGGAAACAAGATTTTACTGATATAGTTTACTGATTTATGAGTCTACAAAGGAGTTTCTGAAAGGACTGCCAATTTGATTTTATTATGGGTTATAAGACAGAAAACTAGGTAATATGTTAAAATTATAACAATACAAATGATCTCCCTCCAACATATAAACCCTGTGTTCTGTTGACAGACTTTTGTTGTTTACGGAGTGTTATCAACTTGACATATAAATATATCTAAACTGGGAAGCATGCTTTAGACAGAAGTTGGTTTATAACCTTTCATAATCTTATGACAACTGATCATAAAACATAATGTCAACTTCATATAACACGCAATGTACTTTGGCAGGAATATGGTTAAGATATATTTTCAGAAGGTATTTGTAGGTTGTTCTCTGGACTTTTAAAGGTATTCTGGTCAGAAATGCTGTTTAATAATAAGAATAGATAAACATTATTTAACTTTTAAATCGTCTCTGCTGGTAAAAGCGCTAAAATTAGGTTGTGTGAAGATGATGATGATGATGTAACCACACACAAAGAGACTCTTCAGCCTTATTTACATATTTAACTGACCTCTCACCAACCCGCGGTCTGCTCATTACATATTCATGACCTGTTCATTCACTCAGAGCGGCCTGGGCGGGACTTAGTCTGAGGGGCGGGGCGAATGCAAATGACTAGAGCGCCTCTGCTCATCGACGTACAATCAGGCCACGCTCGAGCGGGCGATCTGATTGGACAACAGCGCCCGATCTTACGACGGCTATCGCCGAGCGCGAGCCAATCAGACGTGATTCTCACTGTTTGTGAATGACGTCACTGCTGAGGCGCAAGATGGCCGCGTCTGGTCGGTAAACGCTCGTCCGACCGCGGAACCGAGCGAGTGAACATAGGGAGTGTGTGGATGCTGTGAGCGAGTGTCGAGGAGCGAATAACCCGACAGACTCGCGACTCTCCGCGAGGATGGACGCCTCCGAGTTCATGGACACGATGGACCCGAGCTTAGCCGAACTGGGCGATGAGTTCACACTGGGAGACATCGACGGTGAGAGAGGATGATGATGATGTCCTTCAGTTCTGTGTGTGTGTGTTCCGATCAGTGTTTTTCTGTATTGTTTGCCCTGTGAAAGTGTCCATCATGTGCGATTCATCTACAGTAAATCTTCAGATAACACGTAAAAGTACTGGATTATTATTGTAAGCCATGGCAGCAAAGAAACCAGTTGAGTCTGGACTGGCTGTTCATATGATGATGATGATGATGAACTCTTCATCATCATCTTCATGTGTGTGTCAGTGTCTGGTCAATCAAAGAGTGCAGGATAAAGATAGTGTACTGACTGTGTTATTACTGATGTTACTAGTGTTCATTTGGGGGAAATTTGTGTTGTTGTTGTTTATAGGTGTTGTTATTAGTGTAATCGTTGTTAATATTGTTATTAGGGTTGTTATTTGAATTGTTTTTGGTGTAATTAGTGTTGTTTATTGGTGTTTTTGTTTGTTGTTATTAGTGTCACTAGTGTTATTGTTGTCATTAGGGTTGTTATTAGTGTTTTTAATTGGTGTTATTATAGTTTTTAGTGTTATTATTCAGGGCTGAACCTTAAGGATTTTTTCCACCGGCCCGGTCGGCTCACCTAAAAAAAAAAGTAGTAAAAAAATAAAACCAATAAAAGAGTTGTTCTTGATCCAAAAGTTACCTTAAAAAATAAGGTTGTGACACCAAACATGACTAGCCTAAATCATTTAAATGTAAAATATTGTTAAAAGACTAAAGTAAACTGTCAGTAATACAATAAGAGCAAATGATAAAATTACGAGCAATAGCACAAACACATACTAAAAAACATACAAATATAATAAACTGTTTGACAGGTAGGTCCAACAGTTATTTTCAGGTAGAGTAAATGAATAATTAATAAATGTTATAAATAGCAGTGCAAAGTCTTCACTGTTTAAATATAGATTAAAGTTACATTCAGGTATTCAGTCAAGAGCAGCGAGTGATGTTTTCCTTTGTTTGGTTAACGTTCACACACACACAGACAGACACAGGTTTATTAGGCCACTGTCACTTTAAGAGCGTCACAGATCCAGTATACTGATACACATGCGCTTATTCCTGTTTATGATCAGATTATATCAGTGTTGTTATTAGTGTTTGTAGTTCTTAGTAGTTGTGTTGTTATTCGTATTAGTATTGACGATGTTGTTAGGGTTAGTGTTGTAAGTGTTGTTGTTATTACTATTATTGGTGGTTATTATTAGTGTTGTTATTTAATGGTGTTATGGTAGTTGTTATTGGTGTGGCTATTAGTGTTGTAGGCTATGTGCTGTTGTTGTTATTAGTGTTATTGTTGGTGTTGTCGTGATTATTTATCAAGGCTGTGTGTGTGATTCAGGGCCGCATGAACTGATACGCATGTAAACTGAACTGGGATTGCAGTAATCCAGTGAAAGGCAGGGATGAAAGTAAATGTTACACACACACACACACACACACGATGATCTTGACATCAGATGATTGTCAGTCAGTATATAGTTGATGGTTTAATCATCCGCTTTGCAGCATGAGCTGACTCTAGTTCTCCTGAAGGAGTGTGTTGTGTGCAGATGAAGAGTGTATGATCAGACACACACACACACACCTCTCTGTGAAGGATCATGTGACACACACTCCGCTCCTGTGTCTCAGTGTTCCTCTCTATAGACACACACACTCATGTCATGTGTGTGTGTGGTTATTATTTTCATTTGCACGTTGATGTGATAGTGAGTAATGTGTGTTTATTTGACCGTCGTTGTGTGAATGAGAATGTGTGTGTGTGTGTGTCCACTCTCAGGTGTTATTCACTTAAAAGGTATATTCAACTTAAAAGGTGAAACTAATATATTATATAGACTCATTACATGCAAAGTGAGATATTTCAAGCCTATATTTGTTATAATTGTGATGATTATGGCTTACAGATATGAAAACCCAAAGTCAAAATTAGAATATTGTGAAAAGGTTTTAATAGTTGTAAGCCATAATCATCACAATTACAACAAATAAAGGCTTGAAATATCTCACTTTGCATGTAATGAGTCTATATAATATATTAGTTTCACATTTTAAGTTCAATTACTGAAATAAATGAACTTTTGCACTATATTTTAATTTTGAGTTTCACCTGTATTTGCAGATAAATCAACATTTTTAAGTACTTTTTTGAGAGTCTGATTACAAAAACAAAATTCTCGCCATTAAAAGCTCTCCTTAAATCACACACACTACAGTAGCCTATAGTGAACCAGTGTAACACTCAGCAACTTTCAAATTAATTTGACAAATTAATAATAAATAAAAGAATCGCCTAACAAAGAAACAAAATAATGCCTAACGACACGTATACAAATAAAAATGCCTGTGCCATGGGTAAATAAAATACTCAATAATGATTTCACTTAAACTATATTGCTTATGAAAATAATACGAGAAAAAAAAAAAGTTGTTTTTGGTAATAATGCATCAATGTTTTTCTTAATGAATAAATGATGAACTAGGAACATCATGCAGAACAGTGAATCTGAAGACACATGCATTATTAATCGGCTTTCAGATATATTATAAGATAATATCAGATAAATGATAACAGTAAATTATCATTATCCAGCCGAATCTCACCAGAATGAAGAAGGCGTGAGTTTCGCCTGGTTTGTGGTGAAACGGGGCATTCCTGCACTGGAAACACTGGTTTGATCAGTCCTGTGTGTGACTGTGGTGATGATGTAAATCAGTGCTTCACACAAGGTCTGATGTGTGTGTTATCAGCACTGGCCTTGAGTCACTGACCTTCATCTCATTATCTCAGGTCAAAGGTCAGGGTCGGGAGTGTGCTAGACAGCAATTGACCTTTATTAAAGCTCCGCCCCTTTCACCTCCACACAGCCTCTGTAATAATGAAGTGTGTGTTCATTATCAGTTCATGATAGTCATCACTGCTTCACATCACTGACATCAGTCGTCTACGGCCTTCACTGTGATTTCCCCTGGAGAAAACATCCATTCACCTGTTAATATGAATGCTTTTAAAGTGTGTGAACATGCGATACAGACACAGATTTAACTACCGTAACTAAATAAAAGCACTTCTCCTAAAGCACAGTCTTCTTTTCAATGAATGATACATGCATTTTTATAACAACTTGCATTCATAATTCTTTATTCTTTCAAACAGACATATTTATTTCTATAAATTAAATATAATTAATCCTTATTAAAGCTTTTAGAGAGCAGTGAGTGCTTTTCTCTTTTTCTTCTGTTGTTTGATTAATATTAAGTGTACAGACGGCATTGGGTTTGTGTGTATCTGTCCATTCACCCAAATCATATGATTTTCGTTATAGTTTTTGTCATCCAAAACTGGTTTTTATTTAGTTATCGTCTCTTTTTATCGCCTGTGAGAAAATGACGTTGATGAAAATAATGAAATTATTAATTATAATAAACGAAATGAACACTGAGGGCTTAGAGGCTCTTCATGATTTCAGCATGTGCTACACACAACAGTCACAACCCAACATGTTGTAATATTGTGTGTGTGTGTGTTTGTGTCTGTCAGAGATGCTGCAGTTCGTCAGTAATCAGGGGGATTTCCCGGATCTCTTTGAGGACCAGATGGGGGGCGGATCTGTGGCCCCCGTGAGGCCCCTCCCACTGACGGCCCCCAGCGCCATCCTGACCCCCCCACACACACCTGTGCAGACCAGCAGCCAGACACACACACAGACACACACACAGATACAGACGCAGGTACAGGCACAGACTCAGACACACACACACACACAGACGCAGATACACACACGCACACCGCCGCTGCTGCAGCCTCGACCACAGCCCATCACACAGGTGAGCCTGACCACACCCCTCACTCTCTGACCACACCCCTCACTCTCTGACCACACCCCCTCACACTCTGACCACACCCCTCACACTCTGACCACACCCATAACACTCTGACCACACCCCCTCACTCTCTGACCACACCCCCTCACTCTCTAACCACACCCCTTAAACTCTCTGACCAGACCCCCGAAACTCTGACCACACCCCCTGAACTCTGACCACACCCCTCACACTCGGACCACACCCCCTCACTCTCTGACCACACCCCCTCACTCTCGGACCACACCCCTCACTCTCTAACCACACCCCTTAAACTCTCTGACCAGACCCCCGAAACTCTGACCACACCCCCTGAACTCTGACCACACCCCTCACACTCGGACCACACCCTTCACTCTCTGACCACACCCCTCACACTCGGACCACACCCTTCACTCTCTGACCACACCCCATAAACTCTGACCACACACCCTCACTCTCTGACCACGTCCCCTAAACTCGGACCACACCCCCTCACTCTCGGACCACACCCCTCACTCTCTGACCACACCCCCTCACTCTCGGACCACGTCCCCTAAACTCGGACCACACCCCCTAAACTCTGACCACACCCCCTCACTCTCGGACCACACCCCCTAAACTCTGAGCACACCCCCTCACACTCTGACCACACCCTTCACTCTCTGACCACACCCCTAAACTCTGACCACACCCCTCACTATCTGACCACTCCCCCTAAACTCTGACCACACCCCCTCCCTCTCTGACCACAGCCCTCACGCTCTGACAACACCCCTAAACTCTGACCACACCCCCTCACACTCTGACCACCCCCTCACTCTCTGACCACACCCCCTCACACTCTGACCACACCCCCTGACTCTGACCGCACCCCTAAACTCTGACCACACCCCCTCACTATCTGACCACAGCCCTCACGCTCTGACCACAGCCCTCACGCTCTGACAACACCCCTAAACTCTGACCACACCCCCTCACACTCTGACCACCCCCTCACTCTCTGACCACACCCCCTGACTCTGACCGCACCCCTAAACTCTGACCACACCCCCTCACTATCTGACCACTCCCCTCACACTCTCTGATCACTCCCCCTAAACTCTCACCACACCCCATCAACTCTGACCACACCATCACACATGACCACACCTCCCAAACTCTTACCACACCCTCTAAACTCTGACCACTCCCCTCACACTCTCTTGACAACAGCCCCTCAACTCTAACCACACCCCTCACACTCTCTGACCACACCCATCACACATGACCACCCCCTCACTCTCTCTGACCACGCCTCCTCACACTTTGACCACACCTCCTCACGCTCACCCAGGTGCGAGACACATAACTCATGTTGATTAAGCCGCCACGTCTCACGCAGTGCTCTGATTGGTCAGGTGCAGACGTTCCCCATGCAGACGCTGGCTGTGCAGACGCAGGCGCAGCCGCAGACGGTGATGCTCACGTCGACCACCAACCCGTCCCGATTCATCCAGAACCAGGTGATCTGCCAGCAGAACCACGGCACGGGCTTCCAGGGTGAGAAACACACACACACACACATGAGGAAAGTACACACACGAGCCCTCCTCACACAGCTCTATCTCCCCTCAGTCCTCCAGCCGCAGATGCAGAGCATTATGACATCACCGCAGGTCCAGCCAATGACGATCCAGCACCAGCGTGTGTTGACTTCGACCGGTCAGACCATCCAGACGCTGTCGACGACGCCCATGCACACCATGTCCCCTGTAGGTCACACATTTACCCACAATTCCCCTCTGCAGTTCACAGCCTGTATATAGTGTAACTGCGTTCTGATTGGCCCTCAGCTGTTGGTGCACCAGCCTCAGATCCTGAAGACGGACTCTCTGGTCCTGACCACACTGAAGCCGGACGGGACGCAGGTTCTGTCGACCGTGCAGAACCCCACGGGCATCACGACCCTCGCCGCGCCCATCCAGACCACCGCTCTGCAGGTTCCAGTACGTCACATGACACCAACAGCCGGCACACCACACCAACAGCCAGAAATAGCAATATCTTACAAGTCTTTTTTTATTTTCTATCAAATAATAAACTGAAATTGCTTATATATTTGTTACATTGTTGTAAGAAAATACTGTTAAATAATGGGTTCTTTATTTATTGAAATTTTTGTTATCATTTTAACCCTTTCACGCATAGAAGTCGCTCCAGTTGACAGATATTAAAAAGCATTTAATTGCGTAATATGCGTATGCATGGGTTTTGATGGCATAGGTGCACATCAACCACTCCAGTGGACCCTAACGCATCCTCCTACACACTGCCACCCAGTGGCAAGCCTTTGTATGTGGAAACTTTTTTTTTCTCCAAACCAAGATGGCCGACGGCCAGTCAGAATTTTCGAGTTGTCCCGGAATATCCATCCAATCCTTCTATCCTAGGAGATTTCTGCAGGTAAAAAAAATGTTGTACCATCTAAGGAGTCATTGTTAAATTTTCCCAAGTGATTTTCCAAATGATTTTAGATTGGGAGGAAATTCTGATTAACCATCTGTCCACTATAGTGGACCTCATCCATCACTAGCTGTGTTTCAGCTACAATCCGCACTATTACTGTGACTGTTGTTCTTCAAAATACTAAATCTGCAGTAACTTTTTTAGCTGTAAATAAATGTATTTGTGTTATTTAAATGTAGTAACTCATGTTACTTGTAACATCAAAAAGTAATCTGATTATGTAATCCAGATTATTTGTAATGCGTTACATTACTCGTTACATCAAAAAAGTAATCCGATTACATTATGCATGTTACTTGTAATGCGTTACATTACTCGTTACATCAAAAAAGTAATCCGATTACATAATGCATGTTACTTGTAATGCGTTACATTACTCGTTACATCAAAAAAGTAATCCGATTACATTATGCATGTTACTTGTAATGCGTTACATTACTCGTTACATCAAAAAAGTAATCCGATTACATAATGCATGTTACTTGTAATGCGTTACATTACTCGTTACATCAAAAAAGTAATCCGATTACATTATGCATGTTACTTGTAATGCGTAACCCCTCAGAGTCAGACTAGTGACCTGAAGGTTTGGTTTTCTAGTCTCAATAGCAACAGGATTTGACTGAGGTGCCTTGAGCAAGGCTTGTGTGTGTGTGTGTGTGTGTGTTCACTACTCACTACTCCTAATGTGTGTGTGCACTCACTGGATGGGTTAAACGCAGAGGACAATTTCTGAGTATGGGTTACCATACCTGACCTTCAAAAAACAACAACTTGTGTCTCGTAACCTCATAAACCTCATATTTTAGCGAGGGTTAGGGTCATCCTGTGTTTGGGTTTAGCAAATATTTACAATGAAAAGTATTAAAAAGAGCTTGTGACTAAATCTCGTAACATTATATATAAAGCCACATCGTTTTTAATAGGAGTAGTTCACTTTAAAATGAAAATTAGCCCATGATTTACTCACCCTCTTTCTTCTTTCCGACTGTATTCTTCATTTTAAAGTGAACTACTCCTTTAACTGGAACATAAGACGCTTCGTGAAATAAATGCTTGTCCATGTCAGAATGTTGTCTTTATGGTTGTGTCGTCGCTCTCTTTCACAGACGCTGATGAGCAGCAACATCCTGACCACCGTTCCCATGGTGATGGGGGGCGGAGACAAGCTGCCAATCAAGCAGCTGTCGTCGGGCTCCGCCCACACTGGGGGCGGAGCCAGGGTGGTCCTGGATCAGGGATTGGCTGTTACCACAGGACCGGGAGGAGTCGTGAAAGAGGGCGAGCGACGCACGACACACAACATCATCGAGAAGCGCTACCGCTCGTCCATCAACGACAAGATCCTGGAGCTGCGCGACCTCGTCATGGGCAACGACGCCAAGGTGTGTGTGGCCGCAGTGCATGCTGGGAGCTCACGAGGGTCTGATGCATGTATTTATACAGTGCTTTTTACAATACAGACTGTTTCAAAGCAGCTGACCGTGATGTCATCGTCCAGCTCAGTTCAGGTCTCATATAATGGTGTCAATGCAGGAGATCAATATTATTGTTGAATATTAAATGAAATGATTGCTGTTTTGAATGACAGATGCATAAGTCAGGTGTTCTGCGCAAAGCCATCGACTACATCAAGTACCTGCAGCAGGTGAACCACAAGCTCCGGCAGGAGAACCTGGCGCTGAAGATGAGCAGCCAGAAGAACAGTGAGTCCCGTCACACTTCAGGAGTAGCTCCTTCACTGGACACGTTTACACGCAACCACATAATCCGCTAGTAATGGGACTGACGCTCAATCGCACTGAAAGCCTTCATGCAAACGCCTTAATCGATCCGAGTGAAAGGGGTGTTTACTCCTATTTAGGGTTGGGTATCGGTTGGGTTTTATCCGATTCCAGTACCTACTCGGTATTTTTTAAACGGTTCCGGTGCTTAAACGGTTCTTAAATCGGTACTTAAGAAAATGAAACCGTACACACTTTATAAAAAAATAATACCCTTTAATTTACAGGGCCAAACTGGACACAATATTAACTTAAATCTTTAAACAATATAAATACAAGTAACATATGGTAATAATAAAACCAATATAAAATAAAAATTCATATTTACATAATATCAAATGAAACAATATTGTATCAAACAATTTAATAATACTGGAGATTAATAGAGATTACTAGCAGGCAGAGCTGCCAACTCACGCATTGACCGTGAGACTCACGCAAATGACCCTTTTCACACAGAAAAATAGCGGAAAAAGAGGACACTGACACCGACAGACAAGACAGAGAAGGTTACTTTTGATATGGAACAAATCCACAGCTGTCAGATTCTGTCAATATTTTTACGAGATTCACACAATAAACAACGTTTTGGCTCTTTGAAATGTGACAGATTGCTGTAGCGCGTCAGTTCAAACGGCACGTGATACAGCAGCCTACAAATCCACTGCTTCTTAGCTACGCAGCGTTGAGTGAACCTATGAAAGAGAACATCTCTGGTTACTGGTGTAACCTATGTTCTCTCAATAGGGAACGGGACGCTGCCAAGCTCCTCGCGCTGCCGACCAGCTTCCTTTTTCGGCAGAGAACATAATATGACGACGATGCGGCGTATAAGTGCGTAATAAGTGCGTCGATGCGGCGCCCGCGCCATCAGCCAATGAATTGGCTTGATTCTATTTGGGATTCAGACTATCCCAAATAGACTCAGAGGGCGTTCTGACACGTAATTTTACACGTGAAATGCAGCCAAACCTTGCGAGAAAGAGCGCGCATGCGAGACAGAAGAAACTGTGCTCCAAATAGAGATGGGATTTATGGCTCTTTGAGGAGATCTGGATCTTTGCGATCCGTTCCTTTCAAAGAGCCGTTCAAAAGAACGGCTCTTTTGGCTCTTTTTAAATATTTAGTCAGTTTAAAGAAGCCAGCTTGGGGGCATCTCAGTTTATCCTGGAAATAATCACTGGGAGGAATGATGAGGTGAGATTTGTAGTCAATTAATTAAAACTCAGATATCACACACCAATATCTGAGTTTGAATTATTCTGAAATATTGATTATTACCTCATTTGTCATGTGTGGACTATATTCCATAGGGTTGCACAACATCCCTCTGCTTAGAAAGTGATATCACTATTTTGGATTTACCTTTAGTACAAAGTATGTGTATGTGTAAAGCTATGTTGACTTATGTTATTCATACAATACCACAAGAACATTTTGATAAAAAACAAAAACTATTTAAAGTTGTAAATATATACTGTAGATACAATAACATGAACACAAAATGCAATGTAAATAAATACAAAGCAGTTCCTTTGTATTTATTTACAAAGGAACTTAGTGTTATTTTAGTGGGGCTTTTTTTTTTTTTTTAACTGGAGTAACCATGTGACGGCATAAGTCATTGGCTCTGCTCCTACCCAATGACAGCACGTAGGGTTTTTTCCCACTGGAGTACTCACGTAAAGGATGCGCGCGCGTGCACAACTATCATCATGCTGTTAGGCAGTAGCACCCCTGCGCTGGGTGCGCCCCTTCCCCTATAACTGAGGAGCTAATTTGTGTGCATCTGTGTGAAACACGCATGAAAAAAGAACGACAGAAAGAACGGCTCCCCTCCAGCCGCGACTCGGCTCCCATCGTTCATGTTTATGAGCCGTTCAAAAGAATCGGTTCGTTCGCGAACGTCACAACTCTAGCTCCAAACTGTGTAGCGCACGGGCACGGCGGAGAGGGAGAGAGCGAGAGACCTTGCGTGTGTGTGTGTGTGTGCGTGTGTGCCTAATGAAGTTAGGCACCGAAATCAGGCACCGAAATTTTCGTTCTTATTCGGTCTGGTTACTACCGTTTACGTCGGAACCGGTTCCCTATTGGCACCGAGTTTCGGTACCCAACCCTACTCCTATTCTAATCCGATCCAGAGAACATGTGAACACTTGATCAGATTGAAAACTGAAAGACTGGGCATGTGCAATGACGTAGAAATAGCGTAATGACGTAGAAATAGCGTAATGGCGTAGAAATAGCGTAATGACGTAGAAATAGCATAATGGCGTAGAAATAGCGTAATGGCGTAGAAATAGCGCAATGATGTAGAAATAGCGCAATGGCGTAGAAATAGAGTAATGATGTAGAAATAGCGCAATGGCGTAGAAATAGCGTAATGGCGTAGAAATAGCGCAATGGCGTAGAAATAGCGTAATGATGTAGAAATAGCGCAATGGCGTAGAAATAGCGTAATGATGTAGAAATAGCGCAATGGCGTAGAAATAGCGTAATGGCGTAGAAATAGCGCAATGGCGTAGAAATAGCGGAATGACAGAAATAGCGGTATGAGCGTAGAAATAGCGCAATGATGTAGAAATAGCGCAATGGCGTAGAAATAGAGTAATGATGTAGAAATAGCGCAATGGCGTAGAAATAGCGTAATGGCGTAGAAATAGCGCAATGGCGTAGAAATAGCGTAATGATGTAGAAATAGCGCAATGGCGTAGAAATAGCGTAATGATGTAGAAATAGCGCAATGGCGTAGAAATAGCGTAATGGCGTAGAAATAGCGCAATGGCGTAGAAATAGCGGAATTACAGAAATAGCGGTATGAGCGTAGAAATAGCGCAATGACGTAGAAATAGCGTAATGACGTTAAAATAGCGTAATGGCGTACAAATAGCGCAATGACGTACAAATAGCGCAATGACGTACAAATAGCTGTGTCTGAATATCTCTCTCTCTCTCCGCCAGAGTCTGTGTGTGTGTGTCTGATGATTTGAATCTCTCTCTCTCTCTCTCTTTCTCTCTCTCTCTCTCTCTCTCTCTCTCTCTCTCTCTCTCTCTCTCTCTCTCTCTCTCTCTCTCTCTTTCTCTCTCCGCCAGAGTCTGTGTGTGTGTCTGATGATTTGAATCTCTCTCTCTCCGCCAGAGTCTGTGTGTGTGTCTGATGATTTGAATCTCTCTCTCTCTCCGCCAGAGTCTGTGTGTGTGTCTGAATCTCTCTCTCTCTCTCTCTCTCTCTCTCTCTCTCTCTCTCTCTCTCTCTCTCTCTCTCTCTCTCTCTCTCTCTCTCTCTCTCTCTCTCTCTCTCTCTCTCTCTCTCTCTCTCTCTCTCTCTCTCTCTCTCTCTCTCTCTCTCTCTCTCTCTCTCTCTCCCCGCCAGAGTCTGTGTGTGTCTCTGAATCTCTCTCTCCCTCTCTCTGCCAGAGTCTGTGTGTGTCTCTGATGATCTGGATCTGAAGCCTGAGACGGCGTTCATCTCTCCTCCTCCGTCGGACTCTGGCTCCAGTTCTCCCGCCCAGCTCTCGCCCTTCTGCCTCGACTCTGAGCCAGGGAGCCCGCTGATGGAGCACGAGCAGGTGCGCACACACACACACACACACACATACACAGCTTTAGACCGTGTGGTTAGATGGTTGACAGAGGGCCCTGAGTGACCGGAGCTGTGTGTTCCAGATGAAGAGCGAGCCGGACTCGCCCTCGTCAGTCGGAGTGATGGACCGCTCGCGGCTGCTGCTGTGCGCGCTCACCTTCCTCTGCCTGTCACTCAACCCGCTGCCGTCTCTGCTGCACGCCGACGAGGACCGGGCTCTGAGCGCCGCCCACGGGCCCTCACGCTCACTCTTCTCCCTGCCCGGACACACACAGGGCTACGGTGAGTTTAGGAGCGCAGGAGGGGTCAGGTGGTGGTGTGAGGGGTGTGAGGGGTGTGGTCAGAGGGGGTGAGGGGTGTGGTCAGAGGGGGTGAGGGGCGTGGGCAGAGGGGGTGAGGGGCGTGGGCAGAGAGTGTGAGGGGTGTGGGCAGAGAGTGTGAGGGGTGTGGTCAGAGAGTGTGAGGGGTGTGGCCAGAGGGTGAGGGGTGTGGTCAGAGAGTGAGAGGTGTGGTCAGAGAGTGTGAGGGGTGTGGTCAGAGGGTGAGGGGTGTGGTCAGAGAGTGAGAGGTGTGGTCAGAGAGTGAGAGGTGTGGTCAGAGAGTGTGAGGGGTGTGGTCAGAGGGGGTGAGGGGTGTGGTCAGAGGGGGTGAGGGGTGTGGTCAGAGGGGGTGAGGGGTGTGGTCAGAGAGTGTGAGGGGCGTGGTCAGAGAGTGTGAGGGGCGTGGGCAGAGAGTGTAAGGGGTGTGGTCAGAGAGTGTGAGGTCAGAGAGTGTGAGGGGTGTGGTCAGAGAGTGTGAGGGGCGTGGTCAGAGAGTGTGAGGGGGTGTGGACAGAGTGTGAGGGGCGTGGTCAGAGGGGGTGAGGGGTGTGTGGTCAGAGGGGGTGAGGGGTGTGGTCAGAGAGTGTGAGGGGTGTGGTCAGAGAGTGTGAGGGGTGTGGTCAGAGAGTGTGAGGGGTGTGGTCAGAGAGTGTGAGGGGTGTGGTCAGAGAGTGTGAGGGGTGTGGTCAGAGGGTGAGGGGTGTGGTCAGAGTGTGAGGGGTGTGGTCAGAGTGTGAGGGGTGTGTGGTCAGGGGGTGAGGGGTGTGGTCAGAGAGTGTGAGGGGTGTGGTCAGAGAGTGTGAGGGGTGTGGTCAGAGAGTGTGAGGGGTGTGGTCAGAGAGTGTAAGGGGTGTGGTCAGAGAGTGTGAGGGGTGTGGTCAGAGGGTGAGGGGTGTGGTCAGAGTGTGAGGGGTGTGGTCAGAGGGTGAGGGGTGTGGTCAGAGAGGGTGAGGGGTGTGGTCAGAGAGGGTGAGGGGTGTGGTCAGAGGGTGAGGGGTGTGCTCAGAGAGTGTGAGAGGTGTGGTCAGAGAGTGTGAGGGGTGTGGTCAGAGAGTGTGAGGAGTGTGGTCATGTGTGACCATCTGAAGTGATGTCACATGTCTGTCTGTGTGTCAGGGGCGTGGCTGCCATGGTTCCTGGTGTGGCTGCTGAGCGGGGTGGGCGTGGTCTGGGGGTGTGTCCGAGTGCTGTACCTGTGGGAGCCGGTCACACCCCTTCACTCGCCCACCTCAGTGCGCTTCTGGAGACAGCGCAAACAGGCCGACCTGCAGCTCTACCGGGTGAGCAAACACACACACACACACACTCTCACACACACACACAGTAAGTTTGATTTTTGTGCCTGCAGTGTGATCAGCTGCTGAATGTGTGTGTGTGTGTGTGTGTCTCTCAGGGCGATTACGCGGCCGCTGTTGCAAGTCTCCAGACGTGTCTGTCCGCGTTAGCCAGAGTCCTGCCCTCCTCCACGCTCGACGTCATGTGCTCCCTCTCCTGGAACCTGATTCGCTTCTGCCTGCGGAGGCCCGCCCCCCTGGGCCGGCTGCTGCGTTTGGTTGGAGGACGGCATGAGGGGGAGGAGTCACAGACCAGCTCCCGGGACGCAGCGCTGGTGTATCACAAACTCAGCCAGCTGCAGCTCACAGGTGTGTGTGTGTGTGTGTGTGTGTGTGTGTGTGTGTGATGATGTCACATGAGTGAACAGTGAGTGTGCTTGTGTTCAGGTAAGATGGAGCGGCGTCCGCTGTGGGGTGTGTGTGTGTCTCTGAGCGCAGTGAATCTGACTGAGAGCGCTGAGGGGAAGATGTCTGTGACTCAGCAGATCCAGATCTACGTGACGGCCGCCATCAGCCTGAGATCAGCTCTGGGGAAACACCTCAGCTGTGTGCCCGTGAGTACACACACACACACACACACACACACATCTGCTGCACACGCGTGTCAAAACACAACACGCTTCTTTACACACACACACGTCTTGCTAGACATGTGCCGGTATTCGGTAATGCGATAAATCGCGGTAATGAATATGCACGATATTGTTATCGTGGGCACTTCAAAATACCGTGAAAAATAATTGATCCGAATGTAGATTTTTAGAACACGCATCAGCTTATTTTCCATCAACCGCTTAAAAAAACACTGCGTATATGCTGCGCAAAACACGTGCGCACTCTGATGTAAACAATCCCCACATGTATAAGAAGCATGGCGGAAGGAGGAACGCTGCCGACGATTTATCCCCCTTCTAAAAGCAGGGCTGCCAACTCTCACGCATTCAGCTTGAGACTCACGCAATTGACACTTTTCAAACGCTCTCACGCCACGCATCCATTTTCTCACGCAGAGAAAAATCGCGGAGCAAAGAGGACACTGACACCGACAGACTAGACAGAGCAGGTTACTTTAGATATGAAAAAAAATATCAGCTCTCAGGTTCTGACCATTTTATTACGAAATTCAGACAATAAATACCGTTTTGGCGCTTGTAAATGTGACGTGACTGTAGCGCATCATCTGTTACTTTTTATTTAAAGATACAGTACAACTTACCGAAAGGTATATGCCTCATACATAATATCGATCAATCAGTGTTTTTCAACCACGGAAAGAGGTCAATAACACTGCAGGAGAACAGTTATGTCACAGAATGTTACCTTTACCTAAGGAAAGCCATTTAATGACCAGTACGTTAGTTGACTAGAAAAAATAGCTGAGTATTTTGCTAAATATGTGGACTATATTACCTATTTATTATATTTTTATTTGTGTCATTATATAATTGTTATTATAATGAAAAGCGCATTATATTTAATTTCTCTCTGTATGTTTACAGCATTATGTGAGAGATATTTTTTCTTGAGAAAAATTAACATGCAGGCTATCTACTGTAGCCTACCTAATATTCATCCAAACGAGTCAATATTGAATCAAATCCAAGAATTGAATTGAAATCGTGAAAATTGTGTTAAGCAATAATACAAACAGTAGCCTACCAGTCATTGTTCATGATGTAAACATTGTAACATGTTGTCACTAAACTTAATAAAATTCTGTTTAGTTACCAAATGTTTTGACAATCACAATTACACATTGTGATGCAAGTTGTTTTTTTTAGATACCCCCAATCCATCCGTTTCTCTTGTGCAATTAAAATATCGTGATAATACCGTATACCGTGATAAAAGCTCAATCAATTAATCGCAGCATGAAAATTTGATACCGGCACATGCCTACGTCTTACATATAATTAATAGTAACTGTCTGTCTGTTTCTCTCTCAGGGTTATTTGTTAAGCTGTGCCGAGGCTCTGGCCTGTCAATCAGACTCTAAGCCCCTCCCACCGGACGCAAAGCTCCTCCCGGACTGCCTGCGCTGGATCTTCACGCCATTGGGCCGGCAGTTTTTCCTCAGCTGTGATTGGTCGGTGAGGTCCGAGAGCAGCGAGCAGGTGTTCACCTCTCCGAGAGATGAAGGTAACAAACACTGACGGACTGACGGACACACACCGGGTGTGTGTAGCTGCGGGTTTAACGTGTGTTTGTGTGTCCAGCGGATCCCATCGCACAACTGCACCGCTGCTTCTGTGAGAAACTGCTGGAGAGAGCCGTACACACACTGATCGAGCCGCAGAGCAGCAAACACGCCGAGGATGCTGGGTAACACACACACACACACACACACACAGAGCCGTACACACACTGATCGAGCCGCAGAGCAGCAAACACGCCGAGGATGCTGGGTAACACACACACACACACACACACAGAACCGTACACACACTGATCGAGCCGCAGAGCAGCAAACACGCCGAGGATGCTGGGTAACACACACACACACACACACACAGAACCGTACACACACTGATCGAGCCGCAGAGCAGCAAACACGCCGAGGATGCTGGGTAACACACACACACACACACAGAGCCGTACACACACTGATCGAGCCGCAGAGCAGCAAACACGCCGAGGATGCTGGGTAACACACACACACACACACAGAGCCGTACACACACTGATCGAGCCGCAGAGCAGCAAACACGCCGAGGATGCTGGGTAACACTCTCACACACACACACACACACAGAGCCGTACACACACTGATCGAGCCGCAGAGCAGCAAACACGCCGAGGATGCTGGGTAACACTCTCACACACACACACACACACAGAGCCGTACACACACTGATCGAGCCGCAGAGCAGCAAACAAGCCGAGGATGCTGGGTAACACACACACACACACACACAGAGCCGTACACACACTGATCGAGCCGCAGAGCAGCAAACACGCCGAGGATGCTGGGTAACACTCTCACACACACACAGAGCCGTACACACACTGATCGAGCCGCAGAGCAGCAAACACGCCGAGGATAACACTGGGTAACACACACACACACACGTTAATTCTGTCCAGCTAGTGACGCTGTTTCCCATCATGCCTCTGTGCAGGGAGTTCACTGGTGTGTTGGAGTTCCTGCAGCTGTTGAACAGCTGTACTGAAGACTCCGCCCCCTCAACCGCCCCTTTCCCCGCGCTGGCCAATCAGAACTCAGCCTCAGGTGCGTGTCACTCCCTCCACACAGTGTGTTTACTCCTCTCCACACACACTGACGTCTGAACGGTGTGGTCTGTGCAGTGAGGGACCCCGTGTGCCGCTGGTGGGCGTCGGTCCTCAAGGCTGCGGTTCATTGGCTGCAGGGTGATGATGCGTCGGTGAGGTCACTGCTGGCGGAGGCGGAGCGGATGCCGCGAGCGCTTCACACGCTAGAGTGAGTGTTGGACCGTCGGAATGTGTGTAGACCCATGATGCCCCAGTCTAACGTGTGTGTGCGTGTGTGTGTGTGCGTGTCTGTCTGTGTGTGTGTCTGTCTGTGTGTGTGTGTGTGTGTGTGTGTGTCAGTCCCCCGCTGCCCAAGGCCGTGCTGGCGCTGTGTAAGGCGGTGCAGATGAGTGTGTGTCCGCAGAAGGGCGAGGGAGTCGTGAGCTGCCTCAGTCACTGTCAGCGCGCCAGTGCTCACCTGCACATCAGTGTGTGTCAGTCGCACAACAACACCTGGCTCCACAAGGTACACACACACACTTCTGAGGCGGCATGACCGATTTAACACAGCATGTGTCACACAAACAACATTATTTAAAGCGACACGACAAAACGGAGAATAAACAGGATGTTATCGTCCGCTGGTGTGAACACTAATATAGTTATCGTTATAGTTATCGTCCGCTGGTGTGAACACTAATATAGTTATCGTTATAGTTATCATCTGCTGGTGTGAACACTAATATAGTTATCGTTATAGTTATCGTCTGCTGGTGTGAACACTAATATAGTTATCGTTATAGTTATCGTCCGCTGGTGTGAACACTAATACAGTTATCGTTATAGTTATCATCTGCTGGTGTGAACACTAATATAGTTATCGCTATAGTTATCGTCCGCTGGTGTGAACACTAATATAGTTATCGTTATACTTATCGTCCGCTGGTGTGAACACTAATACAGTTATCGTTATAGTTATCGTCTGCTACATTTATCGTTATAGTTATCGTCCCCTGTTGTGAACACTAATATAGTTATCGTTATAGTTATCGTCTGTTGGTGTAAACACTAATATAGTTATCGTTATAGTTATCGTCCGCTGGTGTGAACACTAATATAGTTATCGTTATAGTTATCGTCCGCTGGTGTGAACACTAATATAGTTATCGTTATAGTTATCGTCCGCTGGTGTGAACACTAATATAGTTATCGTTATAGTTATCGTCCGCTGGTGTGAACACTAATATAGTTATCGTTATAGTTATCATCTGCTGGTGTGACCACTAATATAGTTATCGTTATAGTTATCGTCTGCTGGTGTGAACACTAATATAGTTATCGTTATAGTTATCGTCCGCTGGTGTGAACACTAATACAGTTATCGTTATAGTTATCGTCTGCTACATTTATCGTTATAGTTATCGTCCCCTGTTGTGAACACTAATATAGTTATCGTTATAGTTATCGTCTGTTGGTGTAAACACTAATATAGTTATCGTTATAGTTATCGTCCGCTGGTGTGAACACTAATACAGTTATCGTTATAGTTATCGTCTGCTACATTTATCGTTATAGTTATCGTCCCCTGTTGTGAACACTAATATAGTTATCGTTATAGTTATCGTCTGTTGGTGTAAACACTAATATAGTTATCGTTATTGTTATCGTCCGCTGGTGTGAACACTAATACAGTTATCGTTATAGTTATCGTCTGCTACAGTTATAGTTATCGTCCGCTGGTGTGAACACTAATACAGTTATCGTTATAGTTATCGTCTGCTACAGTTATCGTTCTAGTTATCGTCCACTGGTGTGAACACTAATACAGTTATCGTTATTGTTATCGTCTGCTACAGTTATAGTTATCGTCCGCTGGTGTGAACACTAATATAGTTATCGTTATAGTTATCGTCTGCTGGTGTGAACACTAATACAGTTATCGTTATAGTTATCGTCTGCTGGTGTGAACACTAATACAGTTATCGTTATAGTTATCGTCCACTGGTGTGAACACTAATACAGTTATCGTTATTGTTATCGTCTGCTACAGTTATAGTTATCGTCCGCTGGTGTGAACACTAATATAGTTATCGTTATAGTTATCGTCTGCTGGTGTGAACACTAATATAGTTATCGTTATTGTTATCGTCCGCTGGTGTGAACACTAATACAGTTATCGTCTGCTACAGTTATCGTTATAGTTATCGTCCGCTGGTGTGAACACTAATATAGTTATCGTTATAGTTATCGTCCGCTGGTGTGAACACTAATATAGTTATCGTTATAGTTATCGTCTGCTGGTGTGAACACTAATACAGTTATCGTTATAGTTATCGTCTGCTACAGTTATCGTTATAGTTATCGTCCGCTGGTGTGAACACTAATACAGTTATCGTTATAGTTATCGTCCCCTGTTGTGAACACTAATATAGTTATCGTTATAGTTATCGTCTGCTGGTGTGAACACTAATACAGTTATCGTTATAGTTATCGTCCGCTGTTGTGAACACTAATACAGTTATCGTTATAGTTATCGTCTGCTACAGTTATCGTTATAGTTATCGTCCACTGGTGTGAACACTAATACAGTTATCGTTATAGTTATCGCCTGCTACAGTTATTGTTATAGTTATCGCCTGCTACAGTTATTGTTATAGTTATCGTCTGCTGGTGTGAACACTAATATAGTTATCGTTATAGTTATCGTCCGCTGGTGTGAACACTAAAATAGTTATCGTTATAGTTATCGTCCGCTGGTGTAAACACTAATATAGTTATCGTTGTAGTTATCGTCCGCTGGTGTGAACACTAATATAGTTATCGTTATAGTTATCGTCCGCTGGTGTGAACACTAATGTAGTTATCGTTATAGTTATTTTCATTAGTTTTTGCAATAGTTATATTTATCGCTATAGTTATTGTTATAGTTATCGTTATAGTTTTTGATATGGTTATCATCTTTTGGTGTGGATGCTAATATAGTTATTGTTTTTGTTTTAATTTTAGTTATTGTTCTTGCTATTTTAGTTATCGTTACAGTTATTGTTTTCATCTGTCCGTGTGGTTGCTAACATAGTTATCATTCTTGTTAATATAGTAATTGTTAAAGTTATCTTTATTGTTATTGTTGTTATAGTTATCCTAGTTTTATTTGATAACTAGTTCGACACTCTTTCAGGGGGTGGAGCTTCTGGTCTGTGACCTCCTCCTGACTCTGAGAACCAGCCTATGGCAGCGCGGGGGCGGGTCCAATGGAGAGCCCGGCCCCGCCCCCGGATCCCAACTGGCTGGATTCCAAAGGGACCTGAGCTCTTTGCGGAAGCTCGGACAAGCCCACACACAGGCCCAGCACAAGGTGACCTTTGACCCCACCTACAGCTGACCTCTGCGTTTGACTTCTGCACGTTTAAACGTGTGTGTGTGTGTGTGTGTGTGTGTGTGTGTGTGTGTGTGTGTGTGTGTGTGTGATTTCAGCTGTTCCTGCACGAGACGACGGTCAGGCTGATGGCAGGAGCCAGTCCCACTCGCACACACCAGCTGCTGCGACACAGAACACACAACTACACAACAGCAGGTAAACACTCACACACTCACTCACAGGTTAGCTGATGCTGTATGTGTAGTAGATTGTGTTGACGTCCCGCTGTGTGTGTGTGTTCCGCAGCCGCCGGTGGCGAGCGCGAGAGAGCTCATGCTATCCTGCTAGCGTGTCGTCACCTGCCGCTGCCGCTGCTAACGCCGCCGGGTCACCGAGCTCGACTGCTCGCCGAAGCCAAGCGCACGCTGGAGAGAGTGGGGGACCGGCGCTCACTGCAGGACTGCCAGCAGATACTGATACGCCTGGGGGGGGGCACCACCATCGCTGCGTCATAACACACACACACACTCACACACACACACTCACGCTGGAGAGAGAGTGGGGGACCGGCGCTCACTGTTGGACTACCAGCAGATACTGATACGCCTGGGGGGGGGGGGGACCACCATCATTATTGCTGCGACATAACGCACACACTCACACTCACACACACACACACACATGAAAAAAATACTATAGTATGTTGTAGTAAATACTAATTGAGTGATGATTGAGCATTATTGATGAACACCTGATGATAACAAGCAGAATCACTGAAGGTGAAAATCAATATTTAAGTCACCATTATGGTGATCAGTGTTTGCTTTATTTGGGCTCTTGGCCGTTACATTTTCAACTTTAGATTGTGTTTGGCTGTAACTGGTTTAAAAAGTTCAAAATGTAAGGGTCAGAAGCCCATCTAACACAAACACTGATCACCATAATGGTGACGTAAAATAGCGATTTTCACCTTCAGTGGTTCTGCTTGTTAACAGCAGGTGTTCATCAATAATGCTCAATCATCACTCAATTAATCACTTCATTATCGCTTCAGTGTTACTTATAACGCTCTGAGTGTTGACTCATATAAACACTGAGCAGTGTCCATTTAACACTGGGGATTTTGCTGTGTATGGTTCAAAAACACTATAGTATTTAGTAGAAAGAATATTATAATATACTATAGTAAAATTACTCATGTGGAACACTCCCATACACACACACACACACTCAGTCACACACTCTCCTTCCCAGCTCATATTCAGCCATGCATATAGAAACCAATCAGTTATATTTAGTTTAAACAGAGTTTAGAAGTAAATGTTTAATTGTCATAATTATGCTAGATTACATTATCCAAGTGACAAATCAGCAATGCAGAAACCGTGCGTTTGCAATGGATGTACATGAAGAACAAACACTCACTGTTGAGTCCTGATGTTTGAAACATGAGATTCCTCACCATTCATGTACTCTCTGAGGGAGAGAAACGGCATATGATGAGCAGAACACACACACACACACACCCACACACACACACGTTGTACAGAGCTGTGTCATAGACCAAAGTCTTATAGAGCGCTAGTGCGAGACAGACATGGAGGGTTTTATATATAATTATTTCACATGAC